>NC_064305.1:89438519-89485686 GCF_023373825.1 Bactrocera dorsalis
TGTTGTGTAGCTGGTGACTTTTGCACTCGGACCGCTAAAACTATGCAAAATTATGCGCATCCATATATTATATATTTTGTTATATTATTATTCTGTGAAAATTGCGTTCACTGCACACATATTCGTCGATTTATAGTTAATGGTATTTAGTAATTGAAAACAATGAAATCATATTTTCAATGCAGTGACTCAATTCAACAGGCGCATCGCTGGCATATGCTGCGTTTTGTGCTCAAATATTGCTCATGCTAAAATAAAGTATATAAAATTAAATTTATGAATTATTTTATAAGGAATTACGTGAGAGTATATAAAAACAATATTTTCTATTATAGTAAATTGAATTTTAAATATCTTCATTTTTATATTATTGGTGTTGTTGTAATTTGTTTTAATGTTTTGTGTATTTTCAGAAGTATAATATCACTACATATCATTCCGTGAGGATATCAGATATATGCGAAACTTCTTTCGAAATATTAGTAAACTATCAAGTTTGAGTTGCTTCGGAGGATTGTGGTTTAAAATTCTAAAAGAGGCAAGAAGGCAAGGTGTCTGCCATTGATCTCTATTTTTTCTCATAAAATCCACTAATTTTTCCTATAAACCATAAAATAAAGGCACGTGCTCTAAAAAACAGAAGAACTATAATATACAAGTATAACCTAATATCGATCAAGCCAATAAAGCAGATTCATTTGGTATAGTAGATCGACTTAGCATTTATTGTTAAAATTTAAAATTCTGTAAATTTATTTAAGCAATTAAATCAGTGTCGATTTTTATTTTTACTGCATTCCATTGTCTGAAATATTGTCTGCCCATGAAATTTAGCAGCTGCGAGAAATTAAAATTCACATTTATTTCAATTTACTGCTTTAATACCTGCTACGTGCAAATCCTGACACTAACATTCTCAGCATGTTGGCAGGTGAATCGTAAATCATCCGAATTATGACATTTTCTGGCACTGGGAAAAAATATTTAAATGTATATAATAAAACTTATGACAAAGTGCGGAAAGAAATATGCCCAAAAGCGATATGAAATGAAATATATAATATGATATGTGTGCAGGTGTTATATAGAGGTTGTGATAAAAGTATTTCTTCTTATCGCTGTAGTTATGTTAAAACGTCTTCAGAATCTTTGCTCCAAAACTACAGCTTTGTCTGATGACTCGTATTGCTCGGATTTTAATCGCAGTACTTCCAATTCTCTTCAAATTAACTAAATTTATCGTGCTAGTAAATTTAACCATCAGCACAAAGCGACTAAATTCAAAAAAGAAGAAGAAATTAAGGAGGCTTCAAAATTTGTATGAATTTCATAAAAGTCCTTGTACCAAAGTAGGTTAGGTAGCGTAATAAACAATCACACTAATCAACAAATCTGAAGAAAAATGTTGAGACTGATGTGCTGAGAGGTCTGTGGGTTATTTGAGGTCCATTGATTACGAATTTGAGTTCAAAAATGTTCCGTCACGTGCATCGCATGTTCTCAATTTGTTTAATATTCTTTGAGCTTGCGGACGAGCACGTTCGTTAAACCCGTGAAATTTCTCAGTGAATTTCATTAATTATTGATTGTATACTAACTAGAACACACTAGTAGATCTCTACATGAAAATTACAGTATTTAAAAGCATTCACAGTGTGTGGCAATCCATGCCGTGCTGTACATACTAATATTTCATCACTAGTAATAGTATGCATGTGTATGTATATTACTTGAGCATCATCTGTACTCATGTGCTCCTCTATTTTAATAAAATAGCCTAACGCCAATTGCAAAGCCAGCGCATTATGAATCCCCAATGTACTGTGAGAACTATGTGAGGGTATTTTAGTTGAATATTAGTTTGAGAGCTTGCATAAAATCTCAAGCTTGGTTAAATGTGGTCGTACATCAAATAAGCGAAGTTAGAGGATTTAAATATATAAAGAATGAAATTCAATATGCCTTAAACCTATTACACCATATACTTACAGTGTCGAACAATACTCGTTGGACTAACTAGACCCTCACACATATTCCATCATAACTTTTTACATAGATGTATTAGAAGAACATTTTTTTTTTGCAAAAGAAAAATCACATATTCTATAATAAGCAACAATGCAATTTTATATAGAAGATTTATAAATTATAACCGAATGGAAAAAAGTAAAAAATTCGTGCGACATAATTATTGGACTTTAGCTAACTCCCTGTTAACTTGCCTGTTGACAATTTCTCATAAGAAGTTAGCAGAAAGTTTCTCAATGTAGATGGTATATTTTAAAGATTTGAAGTTTAGTGACTTTTCACGACTTTCCGCTTAGATGGGCTACTCTGATTCCACAATTTTGCAAACTCATGACTTATTTAGCACTTGTAATCGTGAAGTTTCCCTCTGATATAAATTTAACAGTTCGCCAGTAGATTTTTTAGACTTGCTTACAATGTTACAAGAAGGGACTTAGATTCTGCCTTTACTGCTTGTTGTATTTTTAGAGGGTGAATCAGGAACGGGATTTTTTTCAATATAGAAGTGATATTTATTTCTTTCCTAAAGGTCTGGATCTCCATGTTCATGATTTTACATTTACATATCTCAAGTAATAATTAACAATTAAATTTGCACAATCCTCTAAGTTTCAATATGCAAATTGTGAACAAGCACTTGTTATTTCAATTGCTTGCGTTAAACTTCTTCTTGGGTGAATTTCTCTTACCTGCTACCTTTGAAACATGCCATTAACAAAACTGTGATTCTATATCTATTTTATAAACAAGTGAGCTGTTTTCTCTCTCTTTTGCATTTCCACAACTTTATCCTCGTAGTTTGTGCAACAATTGCAACTCTTGTTCACTTGAACTGAAAATTTAATTGAATTTAATGGTACTTCGTGTCGGTGCAACGTTAGGAATAAAGTAAATAGATTCTGGTAGATATATACATGCATATGTAGGTACTCTTACCTTGGAGGGAATCTCGAGTGCTTGAGTTTCTGTTTTCTACTAATTAATATTGCAAATAGAGGTACGAAGATTGCATTTGGAAAACAAGTGTATAGTTTTCCAGTTAGCTTTGTTACTCATTCGATTTGATACGTTATGTTTCGTGTAATTATTTTTAAGAAATGCAAGACAACACTTTAATTATTCAATATCCGAAATGAAATATTTAATCTCAGTTAAAAGGATGTTCAATATAAGTTTAAATTAGCTCATAAATAGGCTAAAATGGCTAATTGAATATTGTGAAAACTGTGTGTACTAAATATATTCGGATATTTCCTTTAAAATTTCCATCCCTTCATATGCTGCAATCACTGTAAAATTCTTCACTGAAATACAAACAATAAGAGAAGTGGTAATTTACTTGAAAATTTTCTCATGTTTGCCTAAATATTGACGACATATTTTATAGTTGTTTAAAATGTGAAGCGAAAATCCAAAAGGATGAAACAGTATATATTTACTGAGGTTGAAAGGCATTTATGATCCGATTCCGCACCGTTTTGATAAGAAGTCGAAAAGGTATGTTGAGAACATTAAAACGTTAAAACTTTTTACTTAGATACCATTGGTATTGCTGTATGAGCACTTTACTAAACTCCTCATTCATGAAAAATTGGAGGTTTTTCATAGAAAACTAGACAACATCTTCTTATAGTAAGTGAATCTGAAAGGTAAACGCAACGAAGTTTTTTTTTTTTGTAGTCAACTATTTTTTTGTGTATAACTATCTAAACAATAATAAAGTTCACTTACAAGAGTTTCATTTTCTACTGACCTTTGAAATCCATCATTCAAACACTTCGATAAGCAGCATTTATATACCTACTATATGTAAGTCAATACCAATATACCATATGTACCGACACGTAGTGGAAATACCCAAAGTGCATGTTCGGTTATAGGAGTTAATTAAGGATTTTCTGTTATGTAAAATGCGTCAAAATTAATATTGTCTGAGTGACAGCCCTAAGAAGGTATTATATGCACCATACAATGAGATTCATTTCTAAAGTTACCCCACATTGTTTTTGTATTTTCGTTGTTCACGTAAATTTTCATTACTTTCATGGATATGCGTACATGTAAGAGTATGTGTGTGACTCACTGCATATATAGGGTGATTTTTTAAGAGCTTGATAACTTTAAAAAAAAAAAAAACGCATAAAATTTGCAAAATCTCATCGGTTCTTTATTTGAAACGTTAGATTGGTTCATGACATTTACTTTTTGAAGATAATTTCATTTAAATGTTGACCGCGGCTGCGTCTTAGGTGGTCCTTTCGGAAAGTCCAATTTTGGGCAACTTTTTCGAGCATTTCGGCCGGAATAGCCCGAATTTCTTCGGAAATGTTGTCTTCCAAAGCTGGAATAGTTGCTGGCTTATTTCTGTAGACTTTAGACTTGACGTAGCCCAAAAAATATTCTAAAGGCGTTAAATCGCATGATCTTGGTGGCCAACTTACGGGTCCATTTCTTGAGATGAATTGTTGTCCGAAGTTTTCCCTCAAAATGGCCATAGAATCGCGAGCTGTGTGGCATGTAGCGCCATCTTGTTGAAACCACATGTCAACCAAGTTCAGTTCTTCCATTTTTGGCAACAAAAAGTTTGTTAGCATCGAACGATAGCGATCGCCATTCACCGTAACGTTGCGTCCAACAGCATCTTTGAAAAAATACGGTCCAATGATTCCACCAGCGTACAAACCACACCAAACAGTGCATTTTTCGGGATGCATGGGCAGTTCTTGAACGGCTTCTGGTTGCTCTTCACCAAATGCGGCAATTTTGCTTATTTACGTAGCCATTCAACCAGAAATGAGCCTCATCGCTGAACAAAATTTGTCGATAAACACATTTCGAACCGAACACTGCTTTTGGTAATAAAATTCAATGATTTGCAAGCGTTGCTCGTTAGTAAGTCTATTCATGATGAAATGTCAAAGCATACTGAGCATCTTTCTCTTTGACACCATGTCTGAAATCCCACGTGATCTGTCAAATACTAATGCATGAAAATCCTAACCTCAAAAAAATCACCCGTTAATTTATGTAAGACACTCTTCCTATTCTCTTGTAATGTTATTAAGTTACCTAGTTCATTGTAAACACATACTACATACATACGTAAGATGAGTTATGGCTTGTGGGTATGTTTACATCTTTAAGCATGTAAACTCAACAGCTTTTCTTATGAAATGTTGGTCTTAACTAACTCGTCTCCTCATGATCCAAGATAATGAGTTGGGAATGAACTACCGAATTAGTTTGCTAGAGAAGATACGTGCGTATGTATGTATTGTTTGCAAACGCACACTTCTATGTGTTTAACCTAGAAATAAGTCTGAGTTACCTTAAGACGTGTATTTTAATGAAGTGGAGCAAATTTACACATTTTTGTTTATTTTTGGCAAAACAAAATGCATGACGAACAAAATGCTACGAACATGTGTCAGTAGCAATAATGGTTTTAATATACTCTTCTGTATTTACTCCAATACGCTACTAATGATGAACTGTTGAGCGGCATATGTTTCTTATTAATAGTGTGATTTATAATCTCGGCAGTTTTTATTTACGTTTCCCTTTGGTCACTAATACTCCTACTTTGAAACCACTTGACCGAAGCATTGAGAGTGTCAAAATAACAACAAAAGCACATTTAATAAAAAAAAATTATTACATTAAAACACACAAACGGCCTCCATAATTCATTTTCACTTTATCAACATCTTGCGATTATCTATTAAATTACAATAAACTCACAGGCGTGACATGTGCCCGCCCGCTCACCCTTGAATACCCACGGTGCGTTACGGGTCAAGGCAAGCAGTGAGCCGTATTCTCTATCTGTTCAAGTGTGAACATTCCTTTTGATTGTTAATAAATATGCTTACAGATTATTACACACATTTATGTGGTGAAATTCATGTATATGTGTATTTGTCCATGAAGACCACTCTCCAACCTTCGTGACCGGCAACAAATGTATTATTTTATTGTTCTTGCTGGACACATGTATTTATAACTGTTGTTTATTCTGCAGATCTAGGAAATTTATGTATATGCAAGCACACAGACTTATTTACTACAATAAATAATTGGTGTTGTTAGTTACCAGAGTGACAGAAGTATAAACACCAAAAAATATTATGATCTTCTAAACGATTTAGTTGCCAATTATCGTGATGCTGCGTTCATTATTGTTGACGCTTGTTATTTAGTTTCGCTTCTGTCCCTGAGAATGCTGAACATTTTATGATGTCATTCGCAGATTACTCTACTACCTGGAAACCAATACAATAATGCGAAGGCTAACAACTTTGATTTATAAATGATCCTGTTGATCAATCTGCAATATGATAAAATTTTATTACTATTAGGGAGAATTTCACCTGACAGTTTTAGTTTATTTATATTTTTTGATTTATTTATTAGTTTTTATTTTTTGAAATTGAAAATTTATGAGCAACGATAGAATTTTAAATTGCAAGCGAGTGTATTTACTTACAAACTTCCGGTTTTTAATAAGGATAAATGAACATACAAGTATATTGAAATTTCGTTTTACTTAAACATACAAATATTGATAGCAAGACTTCCTGTTAAACTCAATTTCCGGTACTCCAGTAGTGAATTATTGCGATTGCTTTTGAATTCATAATTATTTTCGATGTGAACTATTACAAGTGTACGTAGTAGGGTTCATAAATTATTTCTGAACATCTTCATGATTTCATACATACTTGTAGCCGTATCGCATTATTATAATCAGTCAGTTGAGCGAAAATTGGGTGGTTCGAATTCGTACCTGCTAAAGAAGTCGTGGAGGTCATTTAAATTAAGTTAAATTCAGAACTTAATTGTATCGATTGAGCTTCACATTAAATAATAAGTATTTTACGATGCAGATGGTCCTTGAAAGCCTGTTAAATTTAATCAAACAGGCATAGTAGTGAAATATGAGTCAACTCAAAGTTGTTTCTAATAAATCCTATCCCTTGGGATTCAGTACCATAGTTTAACACCATTGGATTCAAGGTGCAGACTAACAGAACATACATAAACACGAATGCCTGTCGTGAAATCGTCTTTTAGACATAAATGGCCTCTAAAACACTGAAAAGGATGGGACAAGTTTGAAGTGCTACTTAGAATGGCTTTGTTCACTTACACAGATATGATTTCCATTACTGAAATAAAAGGTTGATAAGAATTTTTAATGCTTTACCGAAGTGGAAAATGTAGAATGTTGCGAAACTGGTCTGCCAATTTTTTCACAATATTTTAATATTCTCAAAATCTTTTTACTTAAAGAACCCACCCATTTTCTTGATAGCCCTGAAAACCTTCTTAACTCGCTCTCTGGTCCTATTTGACAGTGTCATTAAACCGCGCGCATTTCCCCAAACTTAAATGTTTGCCTCACAAGGTTTGTGCATGTTTAAAGCGGCATTTTGAGGCTTAACCATGCATACAATAACATAGCATTTAATAGCAATAACAATAACATGTTCAACATGTTGCACTAAAACGCGTCAGCGACAACATTCTAATACCTGATTCAGTTTAACCGCATGCGTGAGTGGCAAGTGCGCTGCACTCACACGCTTGCAAATGAAACGACAATTTCATGCTCGCGTATGCAATGCAAGTCTAAACATCTGTTCACATTTGTGCAAACATTTGCAAGCACAAACTGCTATAAAACGTTATAGTTCGGTTAGTCTTCCATGTTGCAATGTTGCGACGGCCCTTGCCACACTTAAGTATGCATTACCATGCCAATTTGAAAAAGCAAGTGCAATAAACTCAACTTGTGCGGGCGTTATTGGGGATCCTGCTCTTTCGTGAACCTACCAGCAACCATGTTTGCAAATTAATTTTTATTTGTGATGCTGGCACAACTGAAAGACATTACAAAGAGGTAGTGAGAGGAATATCGGTGTATTCCATCTGAGTAAATCTATTCCGGATTGACACACATCAAAACTACACGTCACGTTATCTGAAAACAAGTCACTTTATTTCAAGATGCTAGGCGAACATACATTTATCGTTAATTCATTTGTTGGCAGATGAAGCTGAGTAATTGATAAATTAAAAAAAGTAAAGGAAAACACATGTTATTTTGTGTCCTGTTGTATTAAGTACTAAAGATTGCTTTTAGCTTTAACTTTCAACTGACAATTACCTTCTAGCTCTTTGGCTGCGATCACCTAGGGTATCAACTTCACTGTCTTCAGACTTGTAGTTTTTATTACTCTGTTAAATGTATAGCATTTACTATCTCACCAAACCCACACTCCGCAAAAGAGAAGCAGCATGCAACTTTTCCACAGGGCAGCTTAACCTTCCGCAAACCACTTTTAAATCTGCAAGTAGAACTGGTAAGGTATTTCTAGTTCATATCATTGCCACGGCCTGCTTGCGTTTCCTAGATGAGTTTCCGCTTAAATTAGTTAACTAACTCAGCAATTTTCCGGCTGAGTAGCCCTGCAATTAGGAGATAAGCGCATCAAAGTAAGTTACCAAGGAAGACCCATTTACAAACGATTTTTCACACTCATATTCCCTCAACAGTGAAGAAAACTCAGCTAAGTAGATAAGGGCTTGATTTAATGGGCTTATTATGCAAATATTCCTCAGTTGTAACAGAGCCTCTAATTGACTTAATAACATAAGGACCGTGTGAGAAGGTAGTAGAAGTTATATTATAACATTAATTTATTAACGCTTATACGCGTCTGCGCGATTCTTAGACACACCGTAGTTATGTTAGTATATTTTAAGCGCATTTCAACTAATCTATATAACTCTCAGTATATATGTTAAGGAAAGTGCACATATCCACTGATGTATACAATTGCATTGAAGTTATGTAACTTTTCAGCCGATTCGCAGTCACTTCACTTTACTCCAGTCGCATTTATGTAAATACCTCAGTGAGTTGGGCTTGCTCATTTTACTAACTTTTTGTGATGTGTGTACATGGAAAACTGTCGTCAAAAACGTTAGGTACACACACAACGCAAAGTAAATTATGCACAATATGCATTTTATTCAACTAAGCATATGCTCTAGTTGCCCACGTTCATCATACGCCATGGCGACCCTTCGTGAAATTACTTTCATCTGAGCAAACGCATTTGGGCACTAAAATGATTGCCGATAATAATTTTATAATTTTTTAATATTTTATTAATCTTTTAAAAGAAAATCCTTTATTTAATTTCCAAACCCAATATGAGTACTTTCAATGGCAGGCAGAAGCAGGCATTTTCGATACCTTAATCCAAGTATATTCTGCAGATAATATATCTTCCTAATTCAATCAAACTTTATATATAAAACAAAAGAAAAGCAGATAAAAGTTGTATAAAGGAGGAAGTGGAAGTTTCTTTCTCGGAGTTGTATTTAAAAATATGTTTTATGCACATTCGCTTAAATATTCCAGAGGAAGAGGAAGACCTCCACTCCGTTGGCAGGACCAAGTGGAGAAGGACCTGGCTTTGCTTGGAATATCCAATTGGCGCCACGTAGCGAAAAGAAGAAACGACTGACGGTGTCTACGCCAATTAAGAAGAGCTTAAATATTCCGATGTTAGTAGAAGTTTATAGTTATTTAAACCCCCCTTTAAACGTATTTAGTACATAATCAAAAATTTCGCACTTTCGTACAATAAACCGCCAGTGAAAAGTCTCCACTTATATGTACATCAAACGAGTCTTGAAAGTAAGAGTTCATTTTCCGGAGGCTTCGGCATCAACTAAAGTGGATATTGCCTTCACAAAAGCATTTTTTTGGCATTAGACGGTTGTAGTTCAAAATGAAGAACGTTTACGTAACAGTACTATGTAATTAGAAACACACGCTGGCCGCAGAAACATTTTGTTATTGAGCAAATTGCAAATAAGTTCCCTTGGTTAGTGTTGTAGTGTACTCAACTCTTCAATTACCTGCCGAAAGAAATTACAATTTTTAAATCAAATCATGAAACCAATCTTAGTTCTTATTAGAAAGTTTATATTAAAGACAATTATGTTTGAAAAATCATCTGCAAATTATTATCTCTAACGTGTTGAAATTTAACATAAAATTAAAACACAGTCCCCCACGCCTTAAAATTTTTGTACTCTTTGAGTCTAAATTCCCACTAATACGATCTTGAAAAGCTTCGAAATTAGCGAAAATTGAACTATAGTTAACGTCTACTTCAGCTAACGCCATTAGTTACGCTAAAATATATTTTTCTCGTTAGTTCTCAAATTTAATTAAATACCACCAAATAATAGTTGCTATTTCTTGCTTCACTCCTTTTAATTTCTCCACCGCATTTAATTTTCTTTCCCTAAGTTTGATGTGGTTCATTAAACATTTACTTGAGAATAAGCGAAAGTTCTTCTATGCGTCTACATACAAATATATTTAGTTTAAGCTTACTCATGGTTTAATCTCACAAGGATAAAGTTTCTTTCCAAACTTATATACAAAGCTTTCTCTATGGCGTGAAAATGTTTTATGGTGATGAACCATTGTTCTTCAACCAAGAAGGTGCAATATTTTTTCTTTACCTACATATATTGGGTGAATAAGAAGTGAAACAAAAGTCCTTTAAACAAGATTGGCAAAGTTTTAAAATTATGAGCGTGAAGCTAAGATTAAGTGTTTATTTACAACTACAGTACTCTCTACAGATATCTAACAATTTTTAAAGCTTGTCTAAGAGTATACTGTATCGAGACCCTATGTGCTTATGTATTTGATACATCAGAACAGTATCTAACCATTCGTAAATGTACAAGTATGAATTTGTTTTCGTATACCGTTCTGCGGTTAGCAAACCAACTTTGGTTAGTTATTCACGCTTCCGCTTGTTTGCTTAGAGTGTAAGGTTTGTAAACTTTCCACATTTTATTTCCACCAGCCACCAGCCACCAGCTATGTATGTGTTATGGTAGTTATAACTTCGAAATGTTTGTCAACAATATACCACAGCGCTTCCTGTGGTTCATCAAGAAGTAAGCTGATTTCTGCGGCCACCAGTTAGGGGACAGCCAAACGATTTTCAGCACCTGTTACATACCTGCCTGCGTGCAGACGAGTTGCATGTGGCATATAAAATTGAATTAAATGGTGGATTACGCGGAAACAGCTGAGAAAGTTCACGACTACAGTGCCGTTAGGAAATAGCTGTGAAATATAGGTAGTAGGAATGTGGGAAATGATCCCTATATCATTTTGTAGAGTAAAAATTACTAAAGATTAATATTTTTGCTGAAAATATTTGTATTTAACTACAATATTTCCTACAAAAATTATGAATTGCAACAGGATGAGCAACTAATTTTGAAGAGCTAACTTTTAGGTGTTTCTCAGTTTAGCTGAAAAATGTATTGAGTGTCAAAGATTTGTTAAAGACTTCATGAATTTTTGACTTATGTAGCTGACAGGAACTGCTTAGTTTGAGCCAGCATTAGTAAGTACTACCGAAAAATTTATGTAGAGTCAAAGAGAGCGAATAATCTTGACTTGAATAGTCACACAAAAATAAACATACTCGTATACAAAGGGCGTTCCAAAGCAAACAGGACTTTTTGAATCTGGCACCCCCTGGTCGCGCCATCTACATATATGTCGACTGATGCGTTAGAATCTGCTATCTTTACCGATTGTTCAGTGAGAATTTCAAGACGTTTCATTGATTGGAAGTGAAGTTATTCCGTTTTAGGTGTCAGTATGTTTGTGTTATCGGTGCAAAAATGAGCTTCGTACAAAGAGTCGACAAAAAATCTTGTTTTCAAATTGGTAAAACTTAAGAAAAAAAAATCCATCGAAACAGTGGGTGAATTCATCAAAAATCAACAGAAATCATCATTGAAATTCATGAAAATGGAATCGAACATCTCCAAAACATCGATATATTGCATTTTGACCGAACATTTGGGCTTACGAAAGGTGTGGGCAAGGTTTGTTCCGCACAAATTGACTGACGACCAAAAATTGGTCAGAATCCAACATTCGAAGGACGATTTTTTGACCAAATATTACATTTTAACCATTAACCACTCCCCATATTCACCTGATATTTCACCGTGCAACTTGTTTCTTTTCGGAAAAATGCATTTGCCGATGAAGTAGAAGCCATTCAAAGGCTGCACCGGCATACTGGCGGCCATACCGGCCAACGAGCTAAAACACTCCTTCGACATGCTTTAGGATAAAAAGCTGTATTGAAGCAGAAGGAGACTATTTTGAATAAAGTGAATTGATTTTGGAGAAAAAAACCATTTGTCCTGTTTACTTTGGAAAGCACCTTGTATATCCAGCTAATATTGAATATGTCAAACGTCAATATTTCATAAAGATTTCGTTTTTGTGATCGCAGGTTTCTTTTTGGTATTTGTCTTACGTTCTCATATAATCCAAGAATTAACGAATTTTATAGTCACATGTGCATAAACTCATACAGAACTTGCTTAGAAAAGCATTCACATAAATTTTCCAAACTGATTGTTGTTTTTGTTAGATTATATATTTTCAATACCCATTGGCGAGCTTTTCACACGCTGGTATAATATGCTCCAGAGAACAAATAGCTGCAGCATGTTCAACAATTCCTTCAGCACAAAACCTTGCATATGGATATGTACATATGTATAGTATATCATTCCACAATACGTCCACAGAGTGTCGTTCTCTGCATGCACCAACACAAAACCCGTTAGTAGTGTGCTTACTATACGGCGATCAGGTGCATGCAACAAATATGTTACAAAACTTTATTGGCAATTGACTGAAGGTCGAAGTTCCTACTTATCCTCCGCTAAGTCGCTACCATAAATTTCAAAGCATACAAAGCTCGCCCGAAGAATGTCATAAATTTCAGAAAGTACTTTGCTTCAGTGCCGTAAATGCAATTAACTTCAATGTGGCTCAAGTGGGCTAATCTTTCCACGCGTGTGAACAAGCTATACCCTTTAATACACGAGTGCATACTATCATATATTGGTAGCTTACTAGAATTCCATTTTGTTAATTTATAAAAGTTGGCTGTATACGTTTTTAAGCTACTTGAGTTAGATTTTCTCAATTGATACTAGTTCAAGTTATTAGTTTATTATTGAAAATCGAACATGGTTATGCTTAAAGTATGTGATACTAAAATATTTTTCACGGTTAGGGTTATACTAATTAAATTAATAACAATAATAATAAGCAAGTTTTTATCCAACCAATCTCCACCATTCTCAAACAATTCACCGAATTAGATACTATAATTAGGCTAAGCGGCTTCTAGAATTTTGATAAAACTTAATGAAGAAATTAATTGTTTGAATTTAACCAGACCATTATACAAAGTTCAGCAGCTCAAAACATACAGGTTTACAAGTTGATGAATTTCAGGTCATTCCGAGAAAACCGAATATACAAGTAAATGTCAACTTGGCAAATAAGCGAAAAAGAACTGGAAAACCTTCACATATTCTGCGATATCAACCGACAAACAAGTGACATTTGATGATTTCCGTATGCTCGCTCAGCAGCTAAGGAAGACGTAAGTTAAGACGTTATACTTGTACTTGTATAAGTAGGACGGACGACATGTCAAAAACCATTCCCACAAGCAGGTTACCGGAAATATTATTTCTGTATTTCCTTCTTCCTTCTTCCTTATATTCTACTGAACTTTTCTCGATTATTCACGTATAAACATTTTTATAGTTTAAGTGCTTCTGCAGTGCAATTTTGTGCGCGAATATTGAAAATCATCATGCAGATGTCTTGTTCTTTTCAGAACAATATGCCAAGTTACACTCACACTTATTATACAAGTATCTGTATTTATTAAGTATACATATTTGAATTTTCGTGAATATACACATATATAAATGTACTTTATTTGTCCTCAGCGAACTTCCAAAAGTTTCTCATTTAAGTGATGTAAAGTTGAAGTAAATCGTAAAAACATTGCCAGGCTCTAACAAATGATGCAAATTTGTTTATTGCGGAAGACACAGTGCAGTTTTGAAAAAATACGTTGGTTTCAAATATACTCGTAGTAGAAGGTGAAGTATCCACTTTGTGGAGAATTATAAAGAGAGAACAGTAACTCAGAATATATAGCGCGAGTAAAATGAGAGGGAAAGAGCTTTGCAACTGATTGCTTATATTATATTTTTCTTTGCAAACTTTCTCTTATTACAAATTACCAATCATTTATTTACCTGCTGTTTTCTTTGTTATATGCTTTCGCGGTACAAATATTTCTAAATTTTTTATAAGGTATGAAGACTGTCTCAACACATTAGTAAGTATATCTCATCACTCTTATGTATCGTATCTTCTTTTCTTGAGCCAATATTATATAATGGCATTTTACGTTATTTTATTGCCAGTTTATATTATACGAGTACTTTCGAAAACTGGCGTTCATAAATACATATCAGCATTTCACTGCACTAAGTCTCCCTCGGACACGTTGCTTAAATTTCCAACTTGACGTAAGAATACACATAATATTATTACCAAACAGAAGTTGCCGCATAAAGGGAAATTGAAACGAAATATTTGAATACATCATAAATTGAAACTGTAATTTCTGTCATTGCCTTTGCATATGTGCAACATATAAATATTTAGTACATCAAATTCCCGGAGGTGCCCATAGTAGCTTTCACAACTCACATACTGACCAATGTTTGTATATGCAAATAAGGTCATCACAGTGTATGTGAGTAAGTACTAAGCAAAATTCAACAACTGTGCACATTATAAGTAAAGGGCATTAGAGGTAGACTATGTGGAATGTATTATACACACCATACTTGGCTTATGCTCTCTATATGGTTCAATATTATCTTATTTGTGTTGTAGACACTATGGTCAATATCTTGCACAAATTTAATGGACCATTGAATTTGATACTGTATGTCGAATTTTACAACCATTGCTCCAAGCAGTGTGCATTGTTAGCATTTACGGAAATAGGATCAGATAGTATTTTCATATCACACTTGAGTACTTCGCTTTCTATTCAATGAGTTTGTAACAACTAATGCAAATTCTATAATAAAATAAGCAACCGTATCGAAACTGGCAAGAAACTGGAATGACTTGTTACTATTATACTAAAAACTGTTTACAAGGAAACTGGAAATTTCAATGAGAAAGCCAAGACAGGTAATTTTATAATTTAACTTCTTATTTGAACACCTCACTTGCGTCATCAATGTACAAGTCGACTCGAATAATTCAGTTAAAGAGCAAAAATAATCGTAGAAGAGTCTTACTGCTGAAACGCTCGTGTTCTGTGCAATGGCAATAATTGTTTTAATTGCTTTCGGTATTCCGCAGCATATGGCTCATAACACATTGGTAGAATATTATCCTTTATTAAATATGATGTTATCCGCCATTAAATACTCATCAACTTCACAAATTGAGAACTACTATATGACACAGATAAGCGCATTAGCTTAATTTGCCAAGCCGATCCACCTGTTATTCCAGCTACCAATTACATTCGTATATGTGATTCTAGCATAGCGATATCTCTCAGCCTATACAATATTGTGCACTCCGACACTTAGGCCAAAATGTTTCAGAAAAACGACAAATGTAACAAATATCTAAAAATGATAAAACAAGTGGACTTTTCATGCAACTTTTTTACGATCCCAGAGTAGCACGCATCACTATTTTCACAAATTTTGGCAACATGAGCGTATGTGCAAGATGTTCTCTATCAGTCATATAAAATTTCACACGATAAAGCTCAAATTATATGCCAAAGTGAAAACAATACTTACTTTCTTAATTATATAATGATTAAATCGAAGATTAGCTCTTCATTAGACTTCATTTTTGTGGCAAGTCAGAACAAACAAAACAAAACAATCCAAAACAAATTACTTCCTCTGCTTAAACAACCACGTACCGCCATGTTATGCAATTCATTATGAGCCAACAAGTCGAACTTAAAAGCGAACAAATAGTAAAAACAATAAAAATATAGAAAAAAAGTAATAACAAAATAAAATTCCCGTCAACGATTGCAGGAATAAAGCAATAAAATGTGATTTCGCACCACAAATGAACATCTGAGCACTTCATTTACAGTTGTTGATCACGTTCTCAGTGACATCGATTTACCTGGTGCTACCTGGGCGCATTCGCCCTTCAACCCCATCAGCGTGAGGGCTCGACTGGGCACAGTTTCAGCCGTTGGATTTAATTTGAAACGCGTCTACGTGACGTGATGTAAGCTATATTCCAATGGGTTTCATTTAACTGTAAAGGAAAAGCGTTGAAAGAGGCGTACTGAAAACGTGGCTGGATTTGCACGGGATGCGGTACGAAAGTATTGGCCTCCACACAATTGCGAAGCACACAGCGGGCAAATTCCAGTGGTTTGAAAGCGCAAACTGAAAGGGAATACGCGAAACTTCATACAAAGTTGAGATTTTATTTTTAATAACCACCGCTTTTTATTACGCCTCACCACGGCGGTGGCATTTCAATACTTTTTATGGCTTCATTACCAACAAGATGTAGGTGGCGATAACGATGCACAAGCAGTTGCTGATATTGCCATGGCTGCTCGCACGCAATTCGACGTCAGTCACCTTGGGGACAGATATATTTAACATTGGTGCTTATTGCGTGCATTTAAAAATATGTATGCAAATCAAAGCACCTGCAGTTACTCAGTCTCCTTAATTCGCTAGAATTTGAACAGTAAATTTAGTATCACGACGAGCGCTTGCTAATTTAGCACGGAGTTAAACTGAAGCCACAGACCTCAGTGACTCGGAGAGACTTAATAAACAAATTATAATAATGAAGGAAATTTTGGAAGAATTCGGTTGTACTCGTAATAACTGCGATTCCAACAAATGAGTACCGTTTGGGGGAAAGAGATATTCAGCAGAAGACGTACTCATTTATTAATATGGTTGGAAAATCTTAATTCTAAAAAAAATTGTAAATCCTAATGTTTTCCTAAATTAAAGTTTTTACGATTAAAATAAACATATTGTATCCTAAAAATCCTAAATTTATTGTGCTTTATATTCAGGGCACATTTGCTTTGGCTTCTTGCCCAGGATCGATGTTATTTCGTCGCTCTCTCAATAACTACTGAATAATAGAGCAGAAGTGTACTTGTGAATTTAGCTTTCAAAACTATACTATAATGACGAGCGCTGGTTTATTATTCCATTAAGTAAAGATTACTATGCCTTGCAAAGATTTCAGCTCTAATGGCTAAAATAATGCCACACGGTCGATTAACCGCTTAAAACAATGACCAATAAGCAAGAAAAAGAGCTCAAGGAAAAATAAATAAACGATAGCCCACATATCAACACACTTACTCAATGGAGCGGAATACTGCCTTATTATACCCCATTTCCCATATTAACGTATCTGTACCTTTCAACAGCTTCGGAAGAAATACTATTTGTTTTAGTGTCCGTGTACTTCAAGGCATGCAGGTCGATAGCTTGTGCCAAAATAAATTGAGACTACAGCGTGAATAAAAATAAACAGAACTCAACTGGCTTGTAAGCACTTAAAACAATATAAGACTGTCTCTGTATTTTCAAAAGCCAAAGTGGCACACACTTTTGTATTAATTGACAATCAATTCAAGGCAAAAAGCTTTGACAGACTCTTTCATTTGTTCAACACTTATCATGCGTTTATCGGAAATGATAGACTTTATTACTGTATACATACATTGGACATTTCTCCAAGATCCTCTCATATTTAAACAAGTCATTAAATGATGGTTAAAAATGTGCTTTAATTTCATCATCCTTTAACCAAATCGTTTAATCAATATGCTGTCCTTTCTCTAAAAACTTAGAAAACCTATTTACAGTTCAAAAATTAAAATCAAAGACAGTAATGGATGTCAAAACCTAATGCATCAAAGATTGATTTCATTTGCGAGCGGTAATGAGGATTCAAGAAAAGCTTCAATAGAGTCTATAATTAAGTATATAATTAATTTATACATAGTAATCAATTTTTTTTTACAGCAAAGCAATTATCTTATCCCTTTCGCTTTGTATGCTTTTCGCCCTTGTTTACTTTTTATGGTTTAAAGCATATTAGAGCGTTTTGGTTTACAGGGACCCAAAAAAACGGAAAAATCGAGTAGACAAAGCTTTAACTTGAGGCTATAGTAAATTACTTATATCTGTAGGTATCTGTAATATAATTTGAAATTGAACGTGATATCCCTATGAAAGCGATCAGCCATTTCAAGGATCCTTTCCTAACGTCTCTTTAGATTATATGTCTAGATTTCCACCTAGCTTGCACTATAATTGAACTCAGTTTTCCAAACACACATATACACAATATTGGCTCGCATTGTCAACCTGCTTGAATTTGAAACTCTGTTGCATTCATTTCTCAAGTTGGGCGAGTCTTCGCTAAACGAAGTGCTCATGAGGCAACGCCAATGACACTCGGTGGTTATCCACGTCATAAAGCCTAAAGTTTACCAACCCAACTCAGCGTGGAATGTACTTTATACATCCGCCTTTCTTACACTCATTCACACTTAGATAGGTGACAAGCGGTTTTCAGTGTGCCTTTACATTTTTGTTACTTAGTGCATTGAGTGACTCTCGCATTTAATTGCAATTGGTGCTTAAGGCCTCCTAACAATTTTATTATCATAAATTCTTAATTCTGCAAGTGGTAGGTTCGTATTGCGTGATGCGCATGACTACCACTTTTCTGTGCTTGATTCAAAAAGATAAAAGAATTAAGGGTGCATATATGATTTCATATATTTGTCACTGCAAAAAGACATAGAAAACGGTTAAAAGCTTTTAATCAAACTTATAAATTATTGATAATTATTTGCTGAATCATTTTTGACATTCAAATGTGTCAAATAAATCCGAAGACGAACAACCTATGAAATAGGACATGGATGAAAAGACACTTATCGTCGTAAAATTAATTAATAAATCCATGATTTTTGTCGGAAATGTCCATTATTTTCAAAAATTTGTGATTTTGACTGGCGTTTACCTTAAACAAGAACTGCTACCAAAGGGTGCAGTAGTGTCTGGAAAATTTTACTAATTTCCATTAATAATTTTTATGTGTCTCTGAACTTACTACTACTTGTATAATTTTCTGGCACGTTCAACAAAAGCACTCCAATATAAATATATATTTACATATAAAAAGAAGGCAAAAACAGAAGCACAGACTTTGCAAAATGGTACTGCTTCATTGTTGGTGAGTGGTTGGTGGCTACAAAAGTTCTTGAGTTTGATTTTTGCCTTTTCTACTTTGCCATGCTCTGAGTTAACTAACTTTATATGCATATAGAATAATTTGCACTTCCCACAAGCTATCGTTATGTTTATTATCTTTAACATTATGAACTTTGTGTACATTTACTGCAATAATAAGTCCACGGTGTGCCTCAGCCTTTAAAGCCCTAGCTCATTTTATGGAAAACCACAAAGAGTCAAGAAAGAAGTAAATCCCTCATTCAATAACTTCATATTCTTCCCGCTAAAACCATTTTCATTACAAAACTGAATGGTGTTAGCGCAGCAGTTGGACACAGCTTGAGATCATATTGCTTTGCTTTATTATTAACTTTACAGTTGCATTTTACGACATTCTTCACATTGAAATCTGCGAAATTGAAATAAAAATGGGAAGTTTAAGAGCATAAATGCGAAATAATGCAGCAATAAAACGAGCAAACAATTGCCTGGCGGAAAAATTTTGGGCGAGGGATGCGAAACTGAGGGCGTAGTGGAAACGAAAGAAGAAATTAATTTTTATTGCACACTTTTAAAATTTCTTTAGTGAATGTGACTGTTGCTCTATAAATCAGTGGGTTTAATTTTTTAAACCTAACTTTTCATATGGCAAATAATATGTAAATTAGCGCCAATAGTTGTTATAATACCCCATTTAACTTTATTGAAGTTATCATATTCATGGAAATCCGATCTCAGCTGGAAGTTTTGATTTACTAAGCCAAGGAAGCTCATTTAGTCAATGAAGTCGCGCACACTTATTTACTTAGGACTCGCATTATATATAATTTGCCGCTTAGCAAATACGCTGGCTATTTCATTTAACCAAAGGATGTCATGAGCTTACACAAAGCTAACGTTGTTCAAACAACATTCATACGCATATATGAAAATTACTGTACGTGTGCGCTTTCCTTCCCCAACTGTGAGCTTTATTATAGGTGTACATGAATACACAAAATGGTAAACGGTTTATGAGATTCATTAAGGAATTTCAAGAATTTCAGAATGCGTACAGGCTTTTAAAATACCGACAGCAATATATATTTAATATATACAGTTTTACATAAAGATACGAGTATATGCAAGCTTATTGAAAGTATGCAGTCATGCTCTGGTATATCTGAAGATATGTATTCAAGTGAGCAATAAAAGACTTTACGTTCGTGCAATAATTACATTTTCTTTTTAACGAAACGTCAGCAGCTTCTTATCAATAAAAAGCCATGGATTTCACTTTGAATGGCATTCCTGCATTGCATTCTGGCATTTACTAATTATGAAATCAGTATTTCATTTTGCGGTGGCTTTCTGCGTTTATATTTGTTCTTTTTTAAACTGCTTTTGCACTCGTGGCCTGAGTAAATTCATATGCTTTTGTGGGCGCAGAACAAACTGACCCAAGCGAGTATGTCAATGGAGAATTCCAGCTGTATTCAAAAAATAAGAAATACTATAATTGAATGTATTGGTATTATGGTGAAATGTGTCGCATTACCATTTTGCTGTAATATCTGGATATTTTTCTTTCCCTTTTAATTCCACCTTATCCTTATCAGTTGTTCAATATTATATACCAATATGGTACTACATATAGAAATGCGCATTTGTGAATACATTTATAGTATGTATTTTTTTACTATTAATATTGAAACACGTATATAGTTTAGCGTAACACTTCATTCGTTGTTGTTATTAGCAAAATATTTAATGAACCTTTGTTTTCCCAAAATAAACCATAAACCCTACTCACTTAAGCACTTTCTCTCATTGGTCCAAACTTGTCGGAAGTCTCGTTCAGTGACCTCGATGACAGCAAACTTGTTATTTTCCCCACAAAGGGGTTCTAAGTAATCGCTACAACAACAACAACAGTTAGCCGCAACAGCAACCATTGCCGCATCAGATAATCACATAAAGAGAGTTTCGAGCGAAATTTCAAAATTAATATACAAAATAACAATAATGCCTCAAAGCGAATACTGAAAAACCGTTCAGTTGAGCCAATGGCAGCGTCGAAAATTCCGATCTGGCCATACCGCAATTCAAACAAATACAGTGACAAATTTGTTGCCGCGCTCTTTCACGTATTTGATGTTTTGTTGAATATTCAGCGGATTGGCGGTGAACATATGCAATTCACCCAAAAATATTTTGAAAATTAATAGGAATTGTATGTAATACCCAAACAGACATGTCAATAGCATAGACCACAAACATGTGTACAATCTCGTCTGGTCACACACACCTTTACGGGGTTGGCATATGTTAGGCACATCCACCATCGGCAGCGTCTATCAACGGCTGTATTTTCAATTAAGAGAATTTTATTTCATTTAAACGCTTTTTGTACAATTTATTACATATCATTTTCGGGGACCTTCAATGATAATTTATTATTATCTTATTCATTGCGCTCGCGACAACGGATAAAATAAGTGAGTGTGATTTCAACGCATTTTACGCATTATTATAAGCTTTTACAAAATAAGATAAGTTGAAATTGCATATATTTACAACAAAATATAAAAAATTCAGTTAGAAAATGCAACCTTTATAAGTTCCAAAACTTCAACGATGGCTTTTTCATAATGGATGAAATATATGTGCCAACAGACTTGTGAAAATTACCTTAAGTACGTCAATTTTGGACTTCAGCTAAACTAGTTGAATAGTGATTTTTCCACAACTCACCTTAATTTAGAAGATGTTGTAAGAAACCTAAAGCAACAACACCTGATACTTTTTTTTCTTAATCAGCGATTTCCAAAGAAATACAAAAGTATTTTGCAAGAAGTGCACAAAAACTTCTTTCCGAAACAAAATTTAAAATCCCATCGCCCATGTACCTATGCATATCCATTTATATGCATATTAATACAAAGGAGGGAAAATGTACAACATGTCGTATACGTAATTTTTACATGACAAAGGAAATCAATTTGCCTTTCAGTTGCTGCACGGTAAATAGATTCTCTAAGAAATTACTTCCTTGCAACTGCAAGCACAAACAACATTTGTAGCAGGTGAGTGTTAGCAGGCAATATTCAATCGGAGGATAAATTACACACAAATTGCTTACTTGCAAGTCGTGGAGAAAGCAAGAGTCGAGAGAAGAAAATTAAATAAATATTTTAAAACCGTAGACGTAGATGCAAAAGTTTCGAACGAAAATGCATGAAAATGTGTTTATTTGTTAAGATACATATTACATAGAAGCGATGGTACAGAAAGTTAGACGTGTTTAAGAACATAGACATATATGTTATGCAATATTTACCTGGATCATACAAAATGCCATCTGCCAGCAATAGAATCTATATTTTACTATACTTACATCTATACCTTCTATACCTTAAAATTCGTTTTCACTCAATAAAATGTATTTAACAAATATTTAGTAAGGAATATAGAAAAGTGTTCAAGTTCAAAACATTACAGTATACGATATTATGTCAAAAGTTGAAACTGCCAAACTTTGAGGAGATACTCTTTGAGAAGAATAATTCATCATGCCATAAGCATATGTATTTAACTCATTTGTGTGTGAACAGCAAAGTCAGGCGAGCTAAACACACATTCATAAGCAAATATTGTAGAAGTATATTTGTTGATCTGCACATTCTTTCTTGATTTGGCAAACGGAAAAGATGTAAGATGATATATAAAGTATAGTTTATACTTTATGCATCGCATGAGCAGCTTTTGCAGCACAAGTTGCGTCTTAGCAGTTATGTTTTTGATTATTTTCATGTTTCTCATAATATATAATATTGCTGTCTCTTTTCGGAAAGTTTGTTAACGCAGTAGACATACAGTCATATCGGCACTGCTTTATTTAATTAAGAAGTTTTTTATGAGAAAAGTGTGACAAATGCTTATCCATTTCTTCTGTCTTCATACATATGAACCATTTAGTTTTATTCGTTTATGCTAGAAATAATATAAATTTGAGAACGAATTACATATACTTTTAAATATAATATAGAAGATGCGATTAAGTTCTGCCTTTTTAATTACAAATATTTAGAAAAGTTTGACACGAAGAGATATTCGCCCAACTGACAAATTTAATTTGTTTATTTTAATTCCAAACTCTTCATCACGGAAGAGTATTCAGCAAAATGTACAACCACAGTTACATAATTAAGCTGTCCTGGTCAACGGCATCAGTAGGCAGAATTCCCGCACGTCCCTTAGTCAATATCTACATATTTGACATGCGATACCAGATGGAATCAATGATGACCAAAGTGCAAGCGTGACGTAACATTTACTCACTCACTAACGCTTTACGATGTCACTTTGATCGATGCCATAATTACCGAAACACAACAGCATTGCCATGAACCAATGTCATGAACCCCAAGGCGCATATCGTATTCCTCTTACATTACTGTTGTGCATGCATCATATCCAGGTGAAGCTTGCAATGCGAAGTCACAACTCGGTAATACACTAGGCGACTTAAGCGAGCAAACTCACAGAGACAGACAATCAAACATACTTGCCTACAAACACATATAAAAGAAAGGTTCGCAAAACCACTGACAGTGGCTACAGTGTACTCCTATCACATTAAGTAGCTTATATCCCACAGTTGTTGTTTTGCGGAAGAAATTCGAGGACGGCAGGTTGGCATTTACCAATTTTCCATTATACAAATCGATTCCATAAAGTAAATGTGTCTCCGTACGTAAGTCCATTGCATCCAATTGGACACAGACGATAAATATTTCGCCGAATCTGCAGAATTTTACCTTTATACAATTCACAGGCTTGTTGAGTGCATTTCTTTCCGAATGCTTGGTTCGCATAATGGCATACTTCAGTCCTTTGCTCCAATTTTTCCCCCAACCCTTATGAACGCGTTTAAAGTTTTAATTTTATAGTATATGTTTGTACCTCCGAGCGGTCGCTCCTTAGAACGCTGCCGCCCAAAAACTATTCAAGATACGACCTTCCCGATTTCACAGGATATTTATGGAAATATAAGCTATCGAAGAAGCAAATAAAAAAATTTTGAAAGTGTCACTCTGGTATAGCCTCTTAAATCCGGTTAGCATACTTGCGCATAAGTCAAAACGAAAGTCGTCTTTCTTCAGTCTCGTACTGCTTAAGCACATTTGAGTGAAGTATCTATATTTTATCATGTATTATCATTACTGGAATTTGTCCCACAAATTAAGCGAACTATCTGTCGCTATGTTAAGACTTGAATATAACCCAACAAAGTGAATATCGTAAAACAATTTTCTAATACAGATATTTTTAAATATTTGCTCATTTGCTAGACTGTCAACACAATCTGGCAACCTGTCTACAAAGCCGCAATAGTCAAGAGGTGGCATCGACACAGCATCAGTCGTCGAGGTGGCGTCGGGTGGGATACACACATTATTTTTAATTACATGTATTTAACATTGATATAATTCGAATATATTTCTTTTGTAATATAAAAACATTTTTGTTTTTGAAACATTGAAAAAGAATAAAAAAACTGAACTAAAACTAAATAAAAACAAGTAAGGAAGGGCTAAGTTCGGGTGCCACCGAACATTTTATACTCTCGCATGATAAAGTGATAATCGAGATTTCATTATCCGTCATTTACATATTTTTTTATTTTGCTGTAAAATTAATTAGAATTAAATTCTGAGAGATTTACCGATATTTTCGGTGGAAAATTAGGTTAGGTTAGGCACTGAGTTCTTCGTGTTCGATATCAGGGACCTTGAAAAGTTATATTCCGATCACGACAATTTTTCCACAAGGGATACCTCAGCTCAAATACCGTATTTGTGTAAAGTTTTATTCCGCTATCATCATTGGTTCCTAATGTATACATATATTATACAGAGAAGGCATCAGATGGAATTCAAAATAGCGTTCTATTGGAAGAAGGCGTGGTTGTGAACCGATTTCACCCATATTTCGTACATGTTATCAAGGTGTTAAGAAAATATTATATACCGAATTTCATTGAAATCGGTCGAGTAGTTCCTGAGATATGGTTTTTTGGTCCATAAGTGGGCGACGCCACGCCCATTTTCAATTTTTAAAAACAGCCTGGATGCAGCTTCCTTCTGCCATTTTTTCCGTAAAATTTTGTGTTTCTGACGTTTTTTGTTAGTCGGTTAACGCACTTTTAGTGATTTTCAACATAACCTTTGTATGGGAGGTGGGCGTGGTTATTATCCGATTTCTTCCATTTTTGAACTGAAAACGATTCTTGAAGGAAACGATTCTGTAGAGTTTCGTTGACATAGCTATAGTAGTTTCAGAGATATATACAAAAAACTTAGTAGGGGCGGGGCCACGCCCACTTTTCCAAAAAAATACGTCCAAATATGCCCCTCCCTAATGCGATCCTTTGTGCCAAATTTCACTTTAATATCTTTATTTATGGCTTAGTTATGACACTTTATAGGTTTTCGGTTTCCGCCATTTTGTGGGCGTGGCAGTGGGCCGATTTTGCCCATCTTCGAACTTAAACTTCTTATGGAGCCAAGAAATACGGTAACCAAGTTTTCATCATGATAGCTCAATTTTTACTCAAGTTACAGCTTGCACGGACAGACGGACGGACAGACGGACGGACAGACAGACATCCGGATTTTCAACTCTACTCGTCACCCTGATCACTTGGTATATATAACCCTATATCTAACTCTTTTAGTTTTAGGACTTACAAAACAACCGTTATGTGAACAAAACTATAATACTCTCTTTAGCAACTTTGTTGCGAGAGTATAAAAAGAGGTCTCCTGACAGTCTCAGAAGTGGGATTTAATTAGTTGAAACGTAATTTTAGTGCTTATAAACGCGTTTTTACATCGAATAGATCTAGATATAGAAAACCGTATAGTCGTTTTGACTGGAAGTGGTAATTCGTCACGAGCCATTGCTAAAGAATTGAACATTTGCCACCGTACATGAAGACGTAGACGAATCTACTAATAATATTCCGATAGACGAAAAACGTACCCTGCATCCAAAATATCGAGCGCGAAAGAGAAAAGTGGAAAAAAACGATTCGATGAAAGGCATTCCCTTCCTCGTATATATCACGAAAACGATTTAGTAGTCATAGAAAACGAAGTTTCCGCAACCCGGTGAGTCGAGAAAATTAGAACCGAAATACCGTGGACCCTATTGTATCGCGAAAGGCATTGAATAATGATCGGTATTTAATAGAAGACGTGCCGGGTATGCCAATAAAAAATCGCGAACTTTCTCATCCGTTTACGAGTCAAGCAAACTTAAGCCGTGGTGCCACAACTGTCCCGAACTTGATGATGAACTAGTTCCGGAAGACTACGATGGCGCCGAAATCGAGGTCGATTTCCTCTCAGGAAAGGCCGACTGTCAACAATCTGGCAACCTGTCTACAAACCCGCAATAGTCAAGAGATGGCATCGACACAGAATGAGTCGTCGAGTGGCGTCGGTGGGATACACACATTATTTTTAATTACATGTATTTAACGTTGATATAATTCGAATATATTTCTTTTGTAATATAAAAAACATTTTGTTTTTTGAACATTGAAAAAGAATAAAAAAACTGAACTAAAACTAAATATAAAAAAGAGGTCTCCTGACACTACTAGTTAAGATTTTCCAGTACTAACGGAAAAATGCAGACTTGTCTCAAATGCATAAACTCCCCAGCAGGTCACCAAACATGTCGAAACATAAAAATATGGTACACAGACGAAAGGATAAATCTCCAATGTGTCGGAAGATATAGGGAAAAAACATTGAAATGAGACCTCTTTAAAGAAAGGTATAAGCAACAACAAAAATTCAGACAATTGTCCCACAAGTGTGAAGAGCAAGCACAAGTTGAGTGCAGAGCACACCAGCAATCACTCCCTTCGTGACAGCAAAGACTCTCCGTGTGCAAACAAGAAATAATAAAACATTTGTACGCTTTGCTGTAGGTCGCCACCAGTTGAGTTGAGAATGTCTGAAGTGGCTGCGACAATCCAATGACAATAAAGCACTATGAGCTGCAGAAAAGCATTTAACCTTGTCACGGTTAATTTGTTCATGTGTTCTCATCGTGATGTATAGTATGCACTTGGGTTTAAACGTGTTAAAGATGTATGTCATCTGAGTTATTCTACATAATGAAGAGTTGGATGAAGTGAGTTCTCATTGACAAGATTTTATAGCTTCAAAAACGGGTAATATGCGAAGAGAAAAGTAGCGGCTAAAGTAAACCATCCTACTAAGTAGATAACATCTATAATGACGCCAATAATAACGTTATGGTCGCAAAATTGTCAGTTATCCGACTTGAAAGAATTAATTAAAATTGGTAAACATAAAGAATTGTGTTTATCAAGATAAATTCAGAAAGACTGCGTGATTTTAACACGCTAGTCTGGAATGCGTTTTGTCGGCTACAAAATCATTTCACTATCGTCTAAATTGTCAATCTATTTGAACCAAAAATACTCAACTCCCACAAATCCTCCACAAATATTTTATAATGACCGCAATTGCACCGCTAGCTGCAAAAACTAATCAAATAGCAATCGCCATTATTAGTTGGAAAATAAGCACTAATGTGGTGAAGCCAGCCGAATTTAATATTTATATTTACACTGAAAATTATCATTGTATTTAATCGATATAGCGAAATAAGTTTGTAATTCAAGCGTAAATTTGAATAGATAAAGAAAGCGGATTAGTTGATAGGTAAATAATGGATAAATAATACTTGTTGTTGTTACAGTTATTTCAACCATTTCGCATTTGCTTAGTGTAATGGGATTTTCATTAAGCGCCAGCACACGGATAATACTCATAAGTTCGTCATATATATATATGTATATATAGTATTTATGTAAATTATTCTTTAAAACAATTCGCTGCATAGAGAAGTGAAATGATAAATCGAAAATGGGTTTACGCAAGCAAAATGTAAACAAGCTCACAAGATTGCTTAGCTCACTCCTTTAAAATAATGCTGAAGAAAACTTTATTTATGCATCACTTTGGATGCAGAGCCTCATGAATACACATAAGTAAATATACTTTTTTGAATGCTCTCGGAAGGTAATATATATACTAATGAAATAATGAAAAGGTAACCAGTAGTTTAACAAGTTCCTTAATAAACCAATTCTTCATAGTGAAAGGAAATTAATAAAATCAAATAAAGAGCTTTCTAATTTCTTCCACAACTCTGCTGTCAACGTCATACCTCTTTGTAAAATTTTAGTGATTTGAGGAATTAGGAATTTGATTTTAAATTTATTTCTCTCTGCAATGACGGTGTTGAAGAGTGCCTATGCTGCGGAAGCTCCTAGAGTTGTGTGGAAATTGGGTGAAAAGAGACTGACAGGCTGTAGGTCGTGAAGACAAAAGTACGATTGATGAAAAGGTTATGATGCTTTCAAAAATTTTCGACCAACTTTTATTTCTCTATTACTCGCTCTACCCACATCTTACTCTTGCTTACTTGACTAACTTACTATTTGGCGATAATAAACTTTTAACGTTGCTTTCTTCCTGCCGTCACCAAGTATGCTCAGCTGTTGGCATATTGCAAGAATAAATATATATTAATTTATCTTATCATGCACATATAAGAATAATCACTGCTCCACTCTGATATGATTACGAATGGTTCATATGAACCGTCCATCGTTATTCAAGTTCAATGCTCAATATCATTTTGCAAAAGCTCAGCATGCTAACAATTACACACTTTGCCAAATATCAAAGTTATTTAAAATCCAAATTCAATAACTTTCAACAATAAATAATCCTGTTTCAGCCATTGGTAGGCTCACTGCATCAAACTTAAAACTTCTTTGGGCTCAATATTTCGAAGTCCTTTGCACTCTCAGTGCGGTTGTTTACCCAAATGATTTTATCGCTGCTCTGCGATGAGTGTTGTCTGCAGATACTCACACAACAACAAAAATGCCTACAAAATTGTTTGACAGTTTATTTCTTTACGATTTAAGTGACAGCCAGCATAATTTCGAGGGGAAAATTTAACGCGATAACGAATGTCAAAAGGCACTCAAAATAACACAGGCGGAAAAGGTTGAATTGAAAAGGAACGAAGCTGATTTCGAAATTCAGATTTAATTGTTTGATAATTTAATGTAGGGATAATTTCAGATAGAGATATGATGCCTACAAACTCCATATAATAATATAAATTCACAAAGCTAGAGAACTCTATATTTTTAGACTCAGGACAATAAAGTTGGCGCTTCAACTTGTAGATTAAATAGAACGTTTGCTAAAACTCTAGATTTTTATAAGAATATATAATAACCTATTTAAACAAATTAGATGACAATTTAAACCCCTAGATATCAGTTTGGGTACCTACATATGTGCTCTCAAAAGTTTTGTTGAATGATTTCCATTTTTACTAAAACTTCATGAGGATATTAAAATAACCTCGAGATAAATTTGTATATACTCGTAAGCATAAGGACCATAACCACATCATACGTATGCCAGTGGGCTCAAAATGGCTTGGTTGTATGCTGCCTTCGCCACTGACCTCAGTAGTTGTTAACATTATTACCAAAATTTGCATATTTCTGCACTTATACTTATCAAATTTAGCGTGAAAACCTAAGAAGTAATTTTAAAATTCTTATTCCAAGCAATTTGATTTAACTGAAGTGAAAAGGGCTGGCATAATTTATTATTCGCTTTGTTGTTGTTACTGCCGCACTGAGGCTAGCCGCAATTTTCACATTAGACTCATGCTTGGTTGCCAAATATTCAGAAAATAGAAAATATGTGCACTTAATTTCAGTGAAAAATAGCCTTAAACGCAATCAGCTCAAAATATGCAGTAGTGCGTTCACTAAAATAAATCTTTGTAACACTTATACTTATTAGATAATATTAGTACTTATGTTATTATGTTTTATATACTCAATACTACTGTGTTACTCATTTGTAGCTTAATGAAGTTCCGTTAGCAGCAGTAAGTACTTTGTATACACAACACAGATTCAATTTCTTACATTTCACGTTTTCATACAAAAAATAAATAAATAAAGTAAGTATATACACATCAATTCTTAACTGCAGCTTGTTCTGTGCTAATTGTCCTCATAATATCTTACTGAGCTTTAACAATGCTACACGGAATAAAATGGCGAATGAAAAAACAATCGCAACCGATTTGCTCGTATTGTCTTATCTTCATCTACTGACAAAATCTCGCAAATTGTTGCGTTTATTGTTCTGTGAAACCGTTTTTACTGATTGCCACTCTTTCGTGAAAAGCAAAAGGAGGATGAAGACATTTTTACTACAGCTGAACGTAGACTAAAGGCTACCAAATTTACTCTTAATTTGAGCGTGCGAATGACCGGCATTATTACCTGACAATTAATTTCACTTCTTATTACATGAAAAATGGATTTGCTCGTGGGACGAAATTCGAGACAATTCCGAAATAATGGCAACGCATTTGAAAGAGATTGTGGGCCAAAGAACAATAGGAAAACGGATTTAGAAATAAGGTAATTGTGATTTTGGAAGCTTTAGTTGTGTATGCTTTGTGAGTTGAAGTGACATTTTTTCTTAGTTATGTTGAGACTTTGTGATAGTTTGGTGCGATTTGATGTTATCGTATGTAATACTGGACCATATGATTTATAGTCAATTGATGCCATTATACTTGTATTATTATAAGGCAAAATCATCTATATATTTGAAAATATAGTTACATTCTGTCACAGACAGTTTTACAGAGGCATTAGTTAGTGAACAAGCAAACGGAGCAGTCGCAAGCAGGCGTTTGAAAATTAATTTAAGTTTCTTTGAAATAAATTGTGAATTCGTTCAATAATAATTTTTAAATAAATTTTGTATTCGTTTGATGATTTTAAATAAACAATTTGGACATTCTTGACATCTCAGAAGTGGGATACCAAAATCCTAGAATTATACGAATTTGTGGAAAAGAATACGTTTTTGGAAATAATTTTGCAACCGATGAGAGCGCCGGCGTAACTAGCGAACAAACAAAGAAGAGAGTAAGAAATTATTTGTAACGACAGTAAGAAATTATGAATTTCAACGAGTACTGAAAACATTTCAATGCCAACGAGAAACGTAAATTCTCAACGGGCAAAGAGTGAACGTAATTCAGTGCAAACGATTCTATGTGTTTGAAGAGAATATCACAAAGAGAGGCAGCAGAGAGTTGTCCGGGCAACGGAAAAAGTCCCAACGAATAAAGGGAAAAACGAATACAACGTAATCGAAGTAAGCTTTGGAAAAAAAAACAAAGGCAACTTGTTTTTTTTTTTTCAATTGTAACAACGTTTGAGAATTTTGAAAAAGAACTGTAGACAGAATTGTCAGCAGCAGATTATTCAATTTTTGGAAGTCGACGAATAAAGTTTAAACAGCACGGAAGCGACGGCAATTCGTAACGGAGGCAATTAAATTTCAACAGACAACGTTTGTGGAAAATAAAGTAAAACTTAAAAAAAAATATGGGAAAAATGATCAAATTGAATGCGCTTAGGGTTGATCAACTGAACAAATTGTTGCAAAACCAGGGTGCAACGGTTATGGGTAATAAAGCGGCGAAAGTTTTGCAGTTGATAGAAATGTACGGATCGGAAGAAATTGATGCTGAAGAAATTGAAGAAAGCAGTGAAGTGTCTGCTATTCAGAAGCAAATTGACGATATGCGAGATATGATTTCGGGCCTTGCCAAGTCAGTGAGTGATCTTGTGGCAGTTCAGGTGGGACATACAACATTAGCGACAAGTTCAACAACTGTTCCGGCTAATGTAAGTATTTCATCTGATAACACAATTTCTGGTCAGGCGGCAATGTGTACGACTCCACAACAACATGGAATTAATAATACAGCGACGACAATAGGGTTATCACCGTTGGGAACTACGACACAACGTGAATGGAAGCAAAGTACAGTCCACGAAATCATTGGATTGTTACCTGATTTTGACCCATTGAGAGGAACGTTAACTGCGGAGCGATTTATAGAGAAAATAACGCAACTACAACGAGCATATAGTTGGTGTGAGCAAGAAGTGTTGTTAGCAGCTCAGTTTAAGCTAAAAGGTGTCGCCAAAGATTGGCTTGACGCACAAAATGTGTTCCAGTGTTGGTCTGCTTTCGTAGAAGCATTCCAACATGATTTCCCATTTACAATCAGCGCAGCAGAGGTGCACACGGAAATGTTGAAGCGCAAACAACATGTAAATGAGACGTTAACGCAATATTATTTTGCAATGCTAAATATTGGTAGACGAGGTAAGATTGACGAAGCGTCAATTAATGCGTACATTATTAGAGGGTTAAACGATAGTAATTTAACTCGAACTCTTATGGCAATGAGTTTACCAACGTGCAACGATTTGTTGCGCTCACTGGAGAGCTTGTCAAATTTACCATGGTCGCCAAAGAATATGGAGAGTCATATGTGTTTCAACAACTATTCTGCTCAAAATACGAATGCAGGCGAGAATTTAATCAAATGTTTCAATTGTAATGAATTTGGGCATATCGCAGCAAAATGTTCCAAGCCGCAACGTAAAGTTAGGTGCAGTAAATGCAACAAGGTAGGGCATGAAGCAAAGTTTTGTCATTCCGATAAGCCAACAATTGCTACAGTTTTAAGTGAGAATAAATATCCACCGCTAATGTCAAACGTGGAATTAAACGGTCATCAATACTTAGCTTTTGTTGATACGGGCAGCGATACTTCACTCATAACAGAGTCGAAAGTTCCAGCCAATGTTTCGAAGAAGGTTTGCAATAAGAGACTAAGAGGTTTTGGGGGTGCAACAGTTTGTAGCACTGCAGATATCGATGTTGAATTGAAAATAGCTGACTGCAAAATAAATACGAAGTTGAAAGTAGTACCTGATGAATTTATGCCATACGATGTGTTTATTGGAAGAGATATTTTATGTCAGAGAGATTGTATTTTAGTTATTCAATCGGGCAACATCCAAATACGGAGGAAACCCGTAGAAATTTACGACATTGACAAAACATTGAATAATGACGATAAAGCTAACGTAGATATTGATATTAAACGAGATGAAACAACGAGCAACATCATGGCGGAGAGGACCATGTGGAAAACCCGTTACGACAAACGATATCAGTCACCACGAAAATACGATATTGGGGACTTAGTGGTCATCGATTATTTTCATAATGCGACAGACGAGTTGCATAAACTGGATCCAGTATTCAAAAGTACATATATCGTTACGAAGGTACATAATTACGATAGATACATCATTGAAGACCCACCAGATTCAACGTATACACAAAGACGTTATTGTAACACATGTAGTGTAGATCATATAAAACCATGGTGCACATTGAGCTCTGAATTAGTTGGCGACGATGAAGACGACGAATCGTCCTTGCAGGACGAAATGTCAGGAAAGGCCGAGCTGTCACAGACAGTTTTAACGAGTGAGAGGCATTAGTTAGTGAACAAGCAAACGGAGCAGTCGCAAGCAGGCGTTTGAAAATTAATTTAAGTTTCTTTGAAATAAATTGTGAATTCGTTCAATAATAATTTTTAAATAAATTTTGTATTCGTTTGATGATTTTAAATAAACAATTTGGACATTCTTGACAATTCTATAAGACATTTTTACAGATTTTATTCCAATAAAAAACTAAATATTGTTCTAAAGACATTTCGGGTGCGTGTTCGTGGCCGGAGGCCGAAGGCCGCAGGCCGCAGGACCTCAAACGAACAACCTCATCTTTTCTTCATTTGGCGGTATTTTGAACTTCGGTATTTTAAGTGTATCCCAAACCATTCATTTACTTAAACATTTTACTGTATAAAATAAGTACGAAACTTTTTATGAGTGTGATTTTTAACCCAAAGTTAATTCACATTTTAATCACGTACTTAACATATAAATATTACACGCTAAAGATTAAAAGCGACGCTTCCGGCAATCACCTTATAATTACTTGGCTAATAACACAGGTAAAGTTTCGCGATACTTAGATGTGTGTGTGCATGTGTGGAGGTAAACACACAAAGGTCTGTCGGTTCTTAGCCGGAAGGAAAATCTTTGTTCTGGTGTTCGCATCTTATTAATATGCGTGAGCTTAACAGCAGCACCAGTCACTTATTGGCATACTCAAATCATGTTCAGAGCAACAAAATATTTTCATAATTTGACATTCTGTCTTTAATTTAAACACTTTAAATCCTTATTAACTGTCGTTATAAAGCAAATAAAGCTGATACATAAATTAGAGCTTTATTCAGTATTGAAACTATGCCTGCATCATTTATGAACTTTATATATTTCCATAAAAAAGTCGTTTTGTATTTATAATCAAACTTTAACTTCTTTTTCTTTTATTAATAATAAACTTTAATGAACCAAGTTTGTACCATTTTGGTCGACCACTCTTTGCTATTTTTCCACTACAGACTTTCTTCCATCAGTGTAAAACTTTTCTGATTTCTATAGATAGATATATTTTCAACTGAATAAATACATACGGCTTTTGAATAATTATATTGACACGAAATATGTTTGATTGTTTCAAAGTTGAAATAATTTTTCGATTGCAATCAAATTTAAAACATTAAAGCTTGTACTTTGTTTTAAATTTATTTATTTCATACGGCATATCCTACATGCCATTAGGTTTATAATCCTTAGATAGATTTTATTAAATGCTTCACTGAATTGGCAACGAGTTAGGCTCACATTCTTGTGTATGCCGAAACAAATAACTAATATGTCATTTAATTTTCTTGACTTTAAACTGATTTAAAGTTAAAGTTTTTTTTCATTTATATAAGTACATTATAAGCAAAAAAAATATGTATTTATGGTGTTTACAGTAAACGTTGCACTTAAATTGTTCATCAGTTTTGTCATTCATACTCTCATCCAGTCATATTATCTTCTTCTTCTTCACTTTCTCATTGTAAAGCAGTAGTTTCACATAGTAGCCACCGATGCGTATACGTAACGATAAGAAATTAACTATGAAACTGAAATTTTTAAAACTGCCTCATACTTGTCAAAATGAACTATGCATATGTTCAACCATCCATCCTTTAATTGTCAACCAGCGAGTCAATAACACAGCATGTCATATATTCATTTTTTGTTTGTATATGAGTAAAGTGCCTGCCATCATAGTTAGCAATTTGACAAGAATTCTATGTAGTCTCTGTCTGAAAGCATCTTGACAGTTGAAGCTGGCTTCATTAAATGGAGTTGTCTTGCTGTAAAACTGTCATCGTCCAAACGCACTCAAATTAAAATCCATTAATCTAAGTTAAGAGAGCAAAGTGTGTATAAGTTTAAGGTCAATTCGCTCTCACTTGACCTTGACCTGTTTCGTATATTATTTCTAATTTTTCTACTCACATTTCTCCCAGCTATGTGCTCAAATTAAGCTAAACATTTTCAATGTAAACTTAATGTAGAAACTACTAATAAAGTAATATAAGGAAATAAACCTATTAAAATACTTCAATCATTTCATTCGAAATGCATTAGGTCCTAAGTATCATCAAAAGATCATTAGCTAAGACTAAGTGTAAAATGTTTATTACCTTACAACTTAGTCTCGCTGCGATGATTACAATATACTTTGTTAAAGGAAGCAATTAAAAATTCACTTCAATTACTTCAAGAAACGCTTGAAATCAAAATATTTTCATTCATCGTTCGCTTTTTCTTGCCATTTTTGCGAATTCAATGCCTCCATTTACTCGGTAGTTTGCAGAAAGCATTAACGAATCCGTTGCATTTTCCGGTCCATTAAATTGTTGTTCATAAAATGCTCAAGTAGTTCTGCTTCTTTACTTATCTACGCACTGTAACACTTTGTATTTCAGCATCACTTAACCGTTAAATTGCTAAGATGCTCTTTTGGTGGTAATTCAATTCGGCTTATTGCAGTTAGGAAAAGTTTTGATTATTTATTTATTTTCCATTTATATGCTTCAATTGCTGAATGCACATGATAACCAGTCCAAAATTAAGCACCAAGCACATTAAAGACAAAAGCATAAATATTCTTAAATAAATGTGAATTACTTGCGGTTTGGCATACCCACTCACACTGGGAATAGACAAGTAAAATGAAGTAAAATTCAAATGTATTTGTTTGGGTAATTCTTGTTCGCATAATAAAAAAGCTCTATCAAGACAATTACAATTTTCTAATTTCTGATTGCAATGTATCTTCTTAAGCCTTTTCGCACTGCCCCTGAGCGGTTAATGCCACTTGCTGAAAAATATTTGCATGTTAAGCCCATTCAATATTCTAATCCATTTGTTGATTATGCGATTTGTCTACAGAAATTTTGTCATATTGTGTGTGTTAATGAAGAATTGTAATTAGCGGTATTAAACTGACACTCTCGTAGAAAATTACTTTATTGCGCTTATTTACATACATATATGTAATTAGGAGTATTGCTGAGCGAGTGAAGCTGTCAAGTTTTAATGACCAGATCTGTTTATTAGCATTATAATTATATCGTGCAGTTGAATTACAATTAAACTAATTTGACAATTAAAACGAATTATAATTTTTATTTAGGTCCGATAAATAGATGTGGATGCACATATGTATAAAAATTTTCTTCTAACAATTGATGTGTTATTATACCTCGCGCCACTACTTGCTTAAATATATTAATTAATTAAATATATTAAATGTCCTCATTTCTGTACTGCTATACTTTCACTTTGTTAGTTATAGCATAGATAATATTTTTAAATTATTAATGTGAAAAGGATAAGTAAATGTCGATATCAATTTATATGGTGGGTAAGTTGCAGAAGTCAAATAGACAATATATATTTTTTAAACTTTCGTATAAGTAGGTTAACTTAAACGTGTTTATAATTAATATTAGTCATAAACTTACAGCACAAATAAAAAAAAATCGTATTCCCTTAAACTGGGAAGCTGCAAGAACATATTCCACTCAATTAAATACCTGAGCACTAATGGAAGATTAATTGCTACTACCATCATTCTCAATGGCAGAGTAGTGTCTATTAAACGGTCTCTTACACCGAACTGTTTAACCTGTACTTGATTTCCTACGTAAGTATGCACAAATATATGGTTATATAAGCCTGTGAGGAAAGTAATACAAAATGTAATGATTCTGCGATTTCTCCCTGCTATGTGTATATGTGGAGAAAGCATGCAATCGATTTTTTACTGAAAACCGATTATACACGTACAAGTAATTAATCAAGCAGAGCAGCTACAAGCAATTAATTTGCCATTGAATGGGTACTCGTACAGTAAACAACAGGTTCCACTTAACGCTACGTTGCAATTTGGTCAGAGTGTGGATAGTCGACATACTTATATACTAGCAAGACAGAAAATTAAGAAATTGCTCATTAAACATAATTTGGCAAAGCACTAGCCTTAGAAAATGGACATATGTGCTATTTCTAGATTCATTCACTTCCACACTTCACATTGTCAGATTCCACTTTGGTGAAATGACCTTAAGGGACATCGGGAGTAAAGAAGAGAATAGTTAATTCAAAGTGAAATGAAATGCAAGAACGTATGTGTAATATTGTGGCAACTGACAGCTGCTCTCTCATTTGATACGCTGGAGTAGCTAAGGTAAGTAATACCCTTTCTATAAACTTCTCCTATTCAAGCAACGTCGCAAAAGATCATCATTTATTCACCCACGTAGCACATTGTATTTTATCTTATGGTAAAATATATACACACAAAAATTAAAAAGAAGACCTGCTCGTGTAAACAGTATAAATAAAGTGTTGAAGCCCTAACACTACTCATGGGTCTACTTTGGTAGATATACAGTAATTTGTTGGCCATGCTGTCTAACCAGTGGTCTATGTACGATGCATCGTTAACTGGGTGTTTGGTCGTCTGTTTGTATAGAACGAGTTTGAGTAAAAATGCAGAATAGCGAAAAAAGAAAAGAATGTACAAAGCATTGAAAGCAAAAAGCTAAATCTCTATGTATATAAGTAAAAGACAAGCTTAGAGTTATTTAAATATCTTACAGAAAATAGACTTACTCTGTTCCATACAACACAGCTGTTAAACAAATAAGTTTCTCTACATCCAAAAGCACAGAATTTTGGTATATTGTTAGTGGAATTCATCAAACTACTTAATATCTAGAAGTAAGAGGACGATAGTTAATTAACATTCAACATTTCATAAGAAAACATGTGCGAAGGGCACTAATGAATATGTAATCATAAGCCCCAACATAAATCATTCAATATGTGAACCATAACCAAAACCAAACAAGTAAACATTATAACTTATTAAAGACGTTTAAGGAAATTGGCGCATAAATTATATGCTATCCAGCCCACGCACACACATTGAATGTGAATGTGTGAACTTCGGCAATATTAAAACACTTTAATTTATATTATTTAGCTTATGATATACGCACATATACGCTTTCAAGCGTCATACAAACAACGCCAAATTTGAATCCGCTTCACTCAACTAAAAGTTCTAATTAACTTTCCTAAACATAAGTGCACTTAAAAGATTTGATTCAATACACATATTCATATAGAAATGCGGCCTTTTCATATATATACATATGTGTGTGTGTTCTTTGTTTTTCCTATGCTACTTAGCGAGTTGCTTAAATGTTGCAAAAGTTCACACTTTGTACAGGGTTTTATCTTCATGTAGCTTATTATGTTGCACAAAGTGTTTGTACTCGTAAAGATGTTTGAGACTCCCTTTTAAATAAAATATTGCTTACTTACATCAATTGTTCACATTACATAAGCGTATCACTACAGCATCTTTCTTGGCTGCCAAGCGCGGCTGTTTTGGGATCTCTGTCTAGCTTCACTAGGGCAATACTTTCAATAATACTGTTGCACATCTGTTCCTCAATGCAGGAACCTTTTAGTGCAGAGCCTTTCCCCTGCAGTAAATTATAAGGAGGGCCACGGGGCGGATGATGGATGTGACCATTTTCTAGGAAAATTTCTCTAAAGCGAGCACTTAAGTGAGTTTACATAATAAAATGGTAAAGGCGCCACCATCTGGCCTTCTGACTACATTACTTCGTGATGCAAAATTTGGGTGAAAGCAAATATCGAAATATCGGCGACTAAATGAAAAGGTGCAGGCAATTATTTGCCTTAATACTTACAAGTATGTTTCTCAAAATTGTGCAAACTCATGTATATCGAAATATTTTTCCACATGGAGCTGGCCTCAAGTATCATTTAAAGTGAGCTACAATATAATTTTCACAAAAATAATAATTTCTTAAAACTTCTTTAAATTAGGCGCAGCTAACTAACTAATATCGCTCGTTTACCGCCTTCAGTCAGCTATAATCCTATTTTATTAAGGCTCATTTACCCTAGAGTAAGCATTATGTTCCGCGTATATCTTTATATTATTGCAAGTTCTTGTGCACTTCACTTCTCTTATCTATGCGCTTACAGCCAGACACATTTTCCTCTTACAATTTCAAAAATTTGCATGAAATATTCATTAAATTTTGGCATTTTGCCAGTTTGTTGAATTTGGTATATCTGCAACAGAGCGGAGGATGAGTCAGATGAAAAACCAAGTACAGTATATACGAGGATGAGTCATTCACATACCTGTCCAAAGAAATCCAAATATGGAATATAACATGTTTATCAACAAATACTTTTTCTGTTCCTCAGCAAATTATTTAAACAGTATTTAGCGCTAAAAAAATGGAAATCAACAATGTAACGGGAACTTGGAATGTAAATAAAAGGATCTTAACAGCAAAAGTGCATTGACGAATAAAAAATGGCAATACTGGAACTTACAAAAGCAAATTCATAACAAATAAAATTTATTCCACTGCAAAAATGTTAAGCCCTTCGACACTGATAGCTTACGTAATGGTACACAGATTTCATCTGAATGTGTAAATATGTCAAAATATAACAGTAGGCGTTCATGCGCACCCACAAGTAAATAAAATGCTGTTAACCAAAAAGGGCAGAGACGGAACAGATTTTCCATGTAGCGTTGATCACTTGTAGAGCAACATATTTTATGTAAAAATTTGCAACTAAAATGGCGGCATTCAGTTTAATGAATAAAAGTCAAAAGTGCAATGTTGAAATTTTTTTTTGCTTGATGTAAGCAAAGCCGCCCTCGGGTCTGCAGTCAATTAAAAAGCGCCGGCAAATAGCCCATCAGTTAAAAATCACAGCAGGCTTAAAATGGACATCAAAATATTTACTCATAGCTGAAGTCTGCATGGGCTGTGCCATGCACAATTTTGTATAGTTATTTATTTATGTTTTTTTATGTAAATTAACAAAACGGTATATATACCTTTATTAAGTGCAAATATGTGTAAAACAAATAAGAATGCGGTTATTAAAATTGTGTTAAAATAACAATTAAATGTACATATCAAAATGCTATTTTCATAAAAAAAGTTAGTTTTTTCTAATTGTAGACTTATCAAATCAACATTATGTAAAAATGCCATCAATTAATATCGAAAATTATAAATTTTATGGATTGTAAACAAATATCAGCCGAACATACGCTTATTAACTTATGGAGTTCACATGAACAGATCAAAGTTCGTAAAAATAAAAAAAAAATTAAAGATGTTGCGGGTACCTCACAGAGTGATTACAATGCTGCATTTCTGGTGGGCAAATTCTTTAGAATTATCTACTTCTTGAGCCGTCTTATGAATGGCTATGAACAATTTTCGCTATTTTTTCTTATTTCTACAATTTTTCAGAGAAACTGGTGCTACAAGGCTATACGCAAGTATATTTGTATAGTAGATATTTATAATAAATTTATAAATCCAAACCAGTTCTTAACAAAAAAAAATTGAAATCAAATTTATAAAAGCTGCAACGACATCCTCTAGTTTTGAACATGCTGAAAGTTGATGCGTTTTCCATGTGTTCGCACAATTTTCAACTTCTTGTCGCTAAGGATAACATTTGCCAAGGAAGCGAGGATACAAATGATGGGATGCACTACTGCAAGCGAAAACTGTCATTCATGTTTGCTTATCATACTACTGCATGAGCGGTATGTACAGACATATGTATATGAAAACAGGAGCGAATGTGACTGTTATACGAATACAGCGCCGATAGCTAAACGGAAGGAAGCGCCAGCACTAGTGACACAGTTGCAAAGGAACGGCTAAAATGCTGCACATGTTTCATGAATCTCACAATTTAACACAGTAATTTCATGACGCTTAAGCTGCAAATGTGCCGTAATAGGATTTGTAAATTTGCATTTAAAGCAAATAATATGTGCGTTTGCTGGAACAATCATTTTGGATTTTACTTTGGTTTGCCTTGGTATGAGTAGAAATTTTCACATTTAATACAAAAATAAATGTTTATTATTGTATGTGTCATTAACTTAAAATAGCTTTAATTACAATTGTTTAATATATATTTTTATATTTATAAAATTATCTCACAAACAGTGATAGTAGGACATTTGGTAATAAAATCTCTTCTCGTAAGTTTTGTGAATGTTCTTAGAAATTTATTTTTATTTTTTTCAGATATGAAATGAAGACTTCTTTATTTATGGACTAACTGAGCACTATAGTTCAATAAAGTTGAATTTATCATCTCTTAGTATTTAGCATTTATTCTGGGTTTCAAACGTAAAGCATATATCTACATGGTGGCAATTTCCGCAATATCATTTGTTATACAAACTCAGACTATCTCATTCTGCAAGTATACTACAACTCATCAATTTATCTCGATATTCTATTTATTAAAATCAAAAAGGGATACTTAACCAATAACCTATAACAACCTTCGGTTAACCCATGCATTCACTTATCTCTTACAGTTTTAGGTGGCAGCTCTCATTACTTAAGGGCATTATATCCAAAGGTAATTAAAGTAAGCAGAAGAAAAAATATAAAGAGGAGTTGATGATACATTTTTGCATCTCCTTTTATATTAGTGTTATTGAGATGGTAAATAAACTTACTTTTAGAATTAATTATGTACACTAAATATGTTTTCCTAATTTTCAAAGTGAAAGCAAGTTTGATCAAGTTGAATTTTTTAGAATACAAAAGATTTATACTTTGTTAATAAACTAAGAAGCTTCTTGATAATACAACGTAAAATTTGAATGGCTTTTCGCATTTGCTTGCATGCTTTTTAAAATTGAAATGCTTCTAGCAATAAGCCTTTTTTTATGTTGATCTTCTAGAAAACTGCAAACTTCAATTACAAATATACTTCCTTGATTTAGTCTACAGCATAGTAGCAATAGTCTCGTTTATTATATTAAGGCAACAATGGGATAAATAATTTGTAGCTAAAAAATGTCCAGCTATTTAAAATACAATATCACATGAAATTGCGGCTTTATGTGTTGTGACTTTTTATATGATAGATGTGCGATGTGATGGGAAATACATTATTATGCGTAACACGGTGTGAAATGACTTTAATTCACCCGATATTATATGAATCGATATTATATTACGTCATATGATATTTTATGATATGACGTGATGTCACGTTTTATGAATTGATATCATATCAAGTGATATGGTTTGATATGCTACAGTAACATCTTATGATTAGACTTGTTGTGACTTGATATGTGATATTTGTGAAGCGACTTTTAGTCACGTGACATGTTGTAATGTACAATATATTTAAGTCATGTGATCTTAAAGAAAATCATATGGTGTGATATTATGTGTAATGATATGATGTCATATACGGAAAATATTATTTATAGTTTAATCATTTTCTTGAATTTACTCCGACTGTACTTTTATGGACAATAATTCTGTTTAACGTTTTAAAATTTAAAATGATTGTACAATATTCCTTGCTTCCATTAGTTTTAGCCCAAAAGCAATATTTTATTTTAATAACCCACTCCTCTTACTAAACGTCCTTTACATCTTTCTACTACAAGCTTTCCAATAAAGAGAAACTATTTTGCCAACACAAAGACTGACTAAGGCAAACAAAATGCTCCCGGCAATCACCTTATAATTGCTTAATTGAGATTACACGTATGGCTACAAGGCTATTGTATATACTCCTGTGTATGAGCATGTTAAACACATACAAGAGCAAGCAGTGTAGCCATAACAAAAACACAATCAGGTCACATATGTACGTGATTCTGCGGTTTGCCCGAGAAAATATATTTGTTTTGCTCTTCGCATCTTATCAAGCTTTAAAATCACGACGCGTGAGTTTGACAGCAATACTTGCACAAACATTCACGCCTCTTCAGTATCGAAACGAAAGAGTGGATTTTATGCTCTAACCTTTTCACAAATGGAATGTAGCTTTGTGTGGAAAAGAGCAAATCGAAGGCTTAGTTAAAGAAAATATTTTCCAGTAATTGGATTATGGGCTTAGTGACACTTGTGTGTGAACAATGCAATGAAAAGATTAAAGAGCATATTTGTTTTTCATTTCACGAATACAAATTCTATCAGCTTATGTGAGATTTATGCAATTCAAAGTTATAAATATTTTTAAGAGCATACAACGGCTTAATTAAAATGTATTTATCAAAATTATCATTTATAATCTAAGCAATACTTCGGCCAAAATAAGCTATTTAGAATATAAAATATTGCTTACAAAGTTTAAACGGTTAACATTGTAAAGAGTAGATCAAGGTCTTTCCCAAAGCAAAACCGAACTGAGTGTTTGTATTAAATTATTTTTTCGTTCTTTAAAACCACTTTTTGTGCAGCAAGTGTCGTAAAGCCATCAATTTTGAAGTTTAATTAAAATTGTACATTTCTCTGCCTTTGTTTCAATTTCCTGGGTGAAATATATGAACTTACTTTTACCCATTTATGAAAATTGAAAGGCGAAGTTGTATGTTTGTTCAGCAGAGGAAGACAAAGGGAGAACACGCAAAGGCCAAATTCCACACTGTGGTAAAAAATAAGCGAAAAGAAGAGGCAAAAACATCTGTAACTTTATGCAGCGCTTTGCACAGTACAGTGTCATTGGAACTTTTGCAGATTCATACACTTTTATTTCAGCGAGCAAGCTTTATTAAAGAATATTGAAGAGGTCATAAATTTATCCGCGGTTCTAGCCTTCACCTTCGTACGTATGCCGTTTACAGCCATTGAAAAAGTTTCCGTAACAAACAACTGAAGTCAAGCCTTGATTGACGGCTGAGGTGTAGAAAGCATTATATTTTTGTATTAGCTTCCTCAGAAGTCGGTACTGGTATAGAAAGATACTCCCATCAGAAATGGTGGAATTTTTCCGATAATAACTTGATCATAATAAATATCTTTTAAGAATATCAGTCACTGGCGACATCTATTTCTCATATTCACGCCGCATTTCATCAAAGCATCAATTTATTCAAACTTGCTTCAGCAGCCAAAAATATTTGTCATTGTTTTTTGTTTTTTTGTTTATATAATTTTTTTCGCATAAACTTATCCTTCAGCTTCCCAAATACCATGAATGCCTAATATACTGTAAACGAATCAAATTTATTTTCCTAACTTTGCAAACAACATGGTTTTACACTTTTTAAATTCGCTTTGAAAACAATCTCTTCAGTTAAACTTTTGCGTAATTCACCATTTCATCTGATATGTGCAACACGTTTGTGCTCAGTGAAGTACCCAGGAACGTAAGTAATTCTTTAAAATTAGTCTGCATTTCCAGTGGCTCTAAGTTTATCCAAACTAGTTGCCGCAGAAATCAGTTCACTTCTTGGCGAACCGCAAGCAGCTTTGTGCCAATAGATGTAACAACTTAAGCTGTGGCCATATTGGCACTCACAACTATTAGTAAATATGTATGTGCATATATGCACTTCTTGGCAGACGAAGAAGAAGATTAAGATGCTTTGTCGGTAAACCTTGTACTTCTTTGTTAATATGTACACTCAAGTATACTACATATAAATAAAAAGTTGTTCACCAACGATTTAACCAGTAAACATGGTAAGTTCGCTGTTGGCTGAGTCTGGGAGCATATACATATATATTATACAGCATACTTACTCATTTTCATATAAGTATGTGTATTGTGTTATGCACAATGCATAAGTTTGTGTTCTGATCTCCACCACTTACAGATTGTTAGTTAGTTAATGTTAGGATGTGTAATGAGAGAGTCTCACTTAATATTCAGGTGCAATATACATTAAGGGCATATGTTAGAATGATTTAGTTAATATTTTACCGCAATTTTTAAAGCACACACTTACCGCCTCGTGGTAACAAAAAAATGTTCAGCTGCCTAACCTTCTCCTTAAGAAAGGCATAATTTTTGCTCACGAAATATGTGGCGCGGAAAATGTGGGCCACGCATAGGTATGCAATTAAGACATAATTAAAATAGACAAAAGAACCGCAGAGGTGTCGAGGCTCGAGTGTATATATGGAACTCTGCTCCGTCTTTACTGTAATTTAGGTGGACTGATAAAGCTGTAAACTCAACATTAAGTATTATCTCCACTATTTAAGAAGCATTTATAAAACTTAGTTACTTAAAAATAAATAGTATACATAGTATCACATAGTATACGAATATTTTTTCTCAGAGCTTTTTAATTTTTAGCTAGTATTAAAACTCATGCCACTAACTGAGGACATTTAAGTCATCAAAGTCAGTTATCTGCAAAACACCACTTGAACAAGATGATGTTAATTTTACAATGCGCACCAGCATCGCTATCATTAATGTTGACCAAAGTGACAATAACTTCGTTTGGGGTAAACCGTGAAAGAGAAAAATAGCAAAAATAGTGGCATTTCGAACTGGCATTTATTCTCAACAGACAAATTGAGCACTCTTATAGGGAAAATTGAGTTCATACGGAAAAGGCAGGATAAACGATTTGTTTGCGTTCTTGCAGTAGACTGGCCAAGTTTCAGTTGTCGAACAAGGCTTATATATGAATAAGGTGAATTTCTAAGGTTTTTATAAAAAATTATTTAAAAAAATTTGTTTGAAAATATTCTAAAGTATAAATTTCTTAAAATAATATATCAATAACAAGACCGCGCAGATAAAAGTGGGTGATATTTTTTTTGTCTCAGAGCTAAAATGAAATTCTTTCATTCAACGCTCCAAACTTTTCCCGTGATAATCTCGGTTTAGCACCGCTTCCACTTGCATACATTTGCAAATTAGCTTTCTAACAAGGCAGACGTGAGTTGAGTGGAAGCTAATTCACACATGGCGTACCACAAAGGAATTCTGAGCAGGAAAATCGCTGTGGCAATGAATAATTAAAAATGGCAAAAGCTGTGGCAACATTGTAATACAAGCACGGGTGCAAACTGTAAGCATTTACAGAAATGCATACGTTCGCATACACTCACGAATATGTGTCGATTTCAGTGAACTCGTCGATGTGGTTGCAAGTTTGCGATGTAAAACTAAAACGACGACCGTAAAATTGTTGCTTTATTTGAACGCGTGCAGACGCTACCGAAATGTCACTTATGCTTGCAAACAACCAGAATGCACGCACTAAAATGTTCCCGCTGCTGCTGCAACCACAGCGCGATTTGACGGAATGCCGTGAATGTTCTCCATTACGGCATCTATTGCACACGTGTTTGAGCTTTAAACAACGAAGGCATAAAAAATATATAAACGTGGGTTGTTGAGTTTGCTGGAGCGTAAGCGTGTTTGCAAACTGCCTGTTTTATGAGCCAGTCTGTGGTGGGTGTAGACAAGCCATGGAAATATGTGATTCGTTTAAACAACAAAAATTAAATATTATATAATTACGAGATTTAGGAGATTCAGTATAGAACCTATTGCTTTGCAAATGAAGCTTTA
>NC_064305.1:89486186-89515559 GCF_023373825.1 Bactrocera dorsalis
TCCAAAAGAGAAAGAGCAAGGAAACGAGAAACTCTGAGATTTTTCAGAAATAGTGAACAAAGCCATGAATAGAACGTGTAACCGGAACCAGCGAGCGTTAATTTGGCCTCATACAAGAGTCCAAATGGCTTTGAATTGAAAATAGGTCATATGACGTACTTATACAATTGTATATAATTAAAATACAGGTTTATAATTAATTTAAATATCTTACAGAAAATAGACATACTCCGTCCCATACAACACAGCTGTTAAGCAAATAAGTTTCTCTACATCCGCATGCACTGAACTGTGATATATTGTTGATGAGATTCATCACACTACTTAATATATAGCAATTTGAGGACATTAGTTAATTAAAATTCAACATATCATAAGAAAACATGTGCAAAAGGCACTAATGAATATCTAGTTATAAACCACAACAGAAATCATTCAATATATGAACTGAAATCAAAACCAAAGCAAGTAAACATAATAGCTTATTGAAAACGCATAGGGAAGTTGACGCATAAATTAAAGACTATCCGACCCACACACACAGATATGGAAGCACATACACACACACATTGATTGTGAATGCATGAGCTTCGATAACGCCAAACACTTTCATTTACATTACTTAGGGTAACGCATATACATATATTTTCTTTAAATAACAGACAAAGTCTGATTTTAATCGTCATACAAACAATGCCAAATTTGAAACCGCTTCGTATAACTAAAAGTTCCAATTAACTTTCGTGAACATAAGTGCACTTAAAAGTATTGACTCAACACACAGACTCATATAGATAGGCAGCCTTCTACATGTACATAAATGTGTGCACTTTGTTTTTCGTGTGCTACTTAACGAGTTGCTTAAATGCTGTAAAAGTTCACACTTTGTCCATCTTCATGTAGCTTATTCGAAACACACTTTTAAATAAAATATTGCTTACTACTTCAAACAGCGCTGCTCGCATTATGCAAACGGGAAAAAATAGAAAAAAATTAACAAAGTTAAATAGTCAACAAACAAAGGTCAAATTTTTATGTCTGGAAGTTTAGTGGTATCAGAAGAGCGTGCTTTATTATGAGTTGCTAAAACCATGTGAAATCGTTAATAAGGAACACTATCGAGAACCACTTATCAAACTGAAGAAAGAATTGTCTGCAAATGACCGAAGTTTGCGACTAAACAACGGGAAAAAATTCACCATCATGACAACGTTCGTCGTCATGTTGCAAGATTGGTTAAAAACTATTTGGAAAACAGCGGCTGGAAGGTTTTGCAACACTCCCTTATAGCCAAAGCTCCATATTCTGAGAACCATTTATTTCGGACAATATAAAACACCTTCACTGAAATACTATCCACATGCACATGTTACATAAGCGTACGTATATCACTACAGCTTCTTTCTTGGCAGCCAAGTCGGCGCGGCTGTTTTGGGATCTATGGAAAATGTCTAGCTACTTTCAATAATACTATTTTACATGTAAGAAACACAGAAGGAACATTTCAACGTACAAAATTGTTTAGCCCTGCCCCTGTAGTAATTCACCGTGAGGGCCACGAGGCGGATGATTGATGTGATCCTTTTCTAAGGAAATTTCTCTAAAGCGAGCATTTATCACCATCTGGCTTTCTGGCTTTACTTAACGATGCATAATTTGGGTGATAGCAAGTATCGAAATATCGGCGCCGAATGAAAACGAATGATGCAGGTAATTATTTTCCTTAATATTATGTTTCCCAAAGTTGTGCAAACTCATGTATGTATATCGAAATATTTTTCCACATGGAGCCGGTCTCAAGTATCAATTACAGTGGGCTACAATATAAATTTCACCGAATTAATAATTTCTTAAAACTTCTTTGACGCAGCTAACTGTAACAATATCGTTCATTTACCACTTTCAGCCAGCTATAATCCTATTTTTTAAGGCTCTTTTACCCTAGCGTAAGCGTTATGTTCTACGTATAGCATCATACTCGCATAATCGCAAGTACTTGTGCATTCTTCTCTTATCTTAGCGCTTACAGCCAGACACATTTACCTCTTGCGATCATAAAACTTTGCATGAAAAGTCCACTAAATTTTGCCATTTTTGCCGACTTGTTGAATTTGGGGTATTTCAGCAACACTTCGCATTTAAGAGCGTGGATGGAAAACCAAAGGCAGTACTTATGAGGATGAGTGCTTCAGACAGCCCGAAGGAAGCCAAATATGGTAGGTAATATGTTTATCAACAAAATGCTTTTCTTGTTGCTCAACAAATTATCTAAATAGTATTAATCGTTAAAATTTGAAATCAGCAGCATGACAAGAACGAATTGTTGAGAGAAATGTAAATAAAGGGATCTGAAGAAGCAAAACTGTATTGATGAATACAAAATATGTAGTTATATTGGAAAATATAAAAGCCAAATTCCCAACAAATTAAAGTATATACCAAAGCAAAAACGTCAAGCCCTTCGTTACTGATAGCTTACGTAATAGTGCACAGATTTCATCTGAATGTGTAAATATGTCAAAATATATAACAGTAGGCGTTCAAGCGCACCCATAAGCAAATAAAGTGCTGTTAGGCAAAAAGTGCAGAGCCGGAACAGATTTTCCATGCAACATTGGTCATTTGTAGAGAGCAACATATTTTATATAAAAATTGCAGCTAAAATGCCGGCACTCAATTTAATGAAATAAAGTTTTATAGTAAAAATATGCACACAAACATTAACATTTGAAAAAAATAAGAAAATCGCCAAAAGCGCAATGTTGAAAATTGTTGTTTGCTTGCTGTAACTAAAGCCGCACTGGAATTTGCAATGAATACAACTAAAAAGCGTCAGTAAAAGGCCCATCAGTTAAAAATCACAGCAGGCTCAAAAGGGCCATCAAAATATTTACTCAGAGCTGAAGTCTGTATGGGCTGTGCCATGTACAATTTTGTAGTTATTTATTTATATTTTTTATGTAAATTAACAAAACGGTATATTTACTTTTAGTAAGTGCAAATAGGTGTCAGGCAAATAATGAATCTTGTCATTAAATTTAAATTAAAATAGTAAAATTGCATATTAAAATATTATTTTTATGAAAAACCTGAATCAAGTAAACAGTATGTTAAAAAGATATCAATTAATATCGGAAATTACAAATGTTACGGGGTGTAAACAAATAGCAGCCAAATACACGCTTGTTAACTTATGGAATTCACCTGAACATAAAAAAGTTTGTAAAAATAAAAACAAATTAGCGAGTCCGCGGGTTCTTTACGGAGTGATTACAATGGTATACAAGAATACAATTTTTAACAATTTTTAACAAAGCGAAGTAAATAATCTGAAGCTTATAATAAAATGGAATCTAGTCTCCTAAGTTTTGTGAATCGTCTTAGAAATTAAGTTTTATCTTTTTCAGATGTGAAATGAAGGCTTCTTAATTTATGGACTAACTGAGCACTATATCGTACGTAAAGCATATATCTGCATGGTGGCAATTTCCCCAATATCATATGTTATACAAACTCAGACTATCTACTTCTGTAAGTATACACGAGCGATTTTATCACTGCTTCCCGTTGTGTGTTATGAACAGATAGCTGTACAACAACAAAACTATCTTAATATTAATTTCTTACAGTTTTAGGTGGCAGCTCTCATAACTTAAGGGCATTATTTGTGAGTTCCGGAAAACTGAAAGCGATAACGTATTTCAAGAGGATATCTAAAGGCATTAAGGAAAGGCATTCAAAGGAAAGAGGAGTTGATTATACATTTTTGCATCTCTTTTTATGTTAATGTTATTGAGATGTTAAATAAACTTGCTTTTAGAATTAATTATGTACACCAAATATGTTTTTCTAATTTTCAAAGTGAAAGCAAGTTTGATCAAGTTAAGTTTTTAAGAATACATAGTATTTATGCTATGTTAATAAACTAAAAAGCTTGTTTATAAATCATCGTAAAGTTTAAATGGCTTTTCATGTTTGCTTGCATGCTTTTTAACATTGAAATGCCGCTAGCAATAAGCGTTTTTTATGTTGATCTTCTAGAAGACTGCAAACTTTTTTTCATTTTTACAAAATTGCTTCCTTGATTTAGTCCTACAGCATAGTAGCGTAATAGTCTCGCTTATTTATATTAAGCAAACAATGGGATAAATAATTTGTAGCTAAGACATTTCCAGCTATTTAAAATATCACATGAATGTGAGACTTTATGTGTTGTGACTTTTGATATGATATATGTACGATGTGATGGGAAATACATTATTATGCGTAACACGAGATATGATATGTTGTGATATAACGTGATGTCACGTTAGATGACTTGATATTATATTACGTCATATGACATTTTATGATATGACGCGATGTCACTTTATATGAATTGATATCATATCATGTGGTATGGTTTCATATGCTACAATAGCATCTTATGATTAGACTTTTTGTGACTTGATATGTGATATAATATTTTGTGAAGTGACTTTTAGTTACACGACATGATGTAATGTATATTTAAGCCATGTGATCTTAAAGGATATCATATGGTGTGATATTATGTGTAATGATATGATGTCATATACGAAAATATTATTTATAGTTTAATCATTTTCTTGAATTTACTCCGACTGTACTATGGACAATAATTGTGTTTAACGTTTTGAAACTAAAAATGATTCCTTACTTGCATCAGTTTTAGCCAAAAAGCAATATTTGGCTAAACGTCCTTTACATCTTTTACTACAAGCCTTCCAAAAAAGAGAAACTATTTTTCCAACACAAAGACTGACTAAGGCAAACAAAATGCTCCCGGCAATCACCTTACAATTGCTTGACTGAGATTACATGTAAGGCTAAACGGCAGATGTATGCTCACCTGTGTATGAGCATTTTAAACATACTCGTATACTAGTTGCAGCCAAATTAAAAACACAATCAGCTCACATATGTACCTGATTGTACTGCTAGCCCGAGGAAATATCTTTGTTTTGCTGTTCGTATCTTATCAAGCGTTAAAATCACGACGCATGAGTTTGACATCAATACTTGCATAACATTCACGCCTCTTCAGTATCAAAACGAAAGATTGGATTTTAAGCTCTAACCTTTTCACAAATGGAATGTAGCTTTGTGTGGAAAAGAGCAAATCGAAGGCTTAGTTAAAGAAAATATTTTCCAGTAATTGGATTATAGGCTTAATGGCACTTGAGTGAAAACAATGCAATGAAAGGATTAAAACGCAAATTTATTTTTAATTTCGTGAATGCAATTTCTATCAGCTTATGTGAGATTTATGCAATTCAAAGTTGTAAATATTTGTAAGAGCTGTAAGCCATGCTACGGCTTAAAAAAATGTATTTATCAAAAATAAACATTTTTAATCTAAGCAATACTTCGGTCGAAATAAGCTATTTAGAATATAAAATATTACCTACCAAGATCAAACAATTAATATTGTAAAGAGTAGATCAAGGCCAATCCCCCAATCCCAACCGATTTCAATGTTTTTAATTAATTATTTTTTTCTTTCTTCCAAACCACTTTTTGTGCAGCGGGTGTCGTAAAGTCATAAATTTTAAAGTTTAATTAAAATAGTACATTTCTTTCCCTTCGTTTCAATTTCCTGGGTGAAATATATGAACTTACTTTTACCCATATATGAAAATTGAAAGGCGAAGTTATATGCGCGTTTGTTCAGCAGAGGAAGACAAAAGGGAGAACACGCAATGGCCAACTTCCACACTGGGTAAAAAATCAACGAAAAGAAGAGGCAAAAACATCTGTAACTTTAAGCGGCACAGTACAGTGTCATTGCAACTTTCACAGATTTATACACTTTTATTTCAGCGAGCAAGCTTTATTAAAGATTATTGAAGGGGTCATAAATTTATCCGCGGTTCTAGCCTTCACGTTCGTACGTACGTGGCAACGTTTACAGCCATTGAAAAAGTTTCCGTAACAAACAACTGAAGTCAAGCCTTGATTGACGGCTGAGATGTAGAAAGCGTTAGAAATTTGTATTAGCTTCCTCAGAAGTCGGTACTGGTATAGAAAGATACTCCCATCAGAAATGGTGGAATTTTTCCGATAACAACTTGATCATAATAAAAACTGCAGTCTATATCTTTTAAGAATATCAGTCACTGGCGACATCTATTTCTTATATTCACGCCGCATTTCATCAAAGCATCAATTTATTCAAACTTGCTTCAGCAGCCAAAAATATTTGTCATTGTTTTTTGTTTTTTTGTTTATATAATTCTTTTCGCATAAACTTATTTCTTCTTCAGCTTTCCAAATACCATGAATGCATAATATACTGTAAATGAATCAAATTTAATTTTTGAATTTTACAAACAATCTGGTTTTACACTTTTCCAAGTCACTTTGAAAACAATCTCTTCAGTTAAACTTTTGCTGCTCAAGCGTAATCCGCCATTTAATCTGACATGTGCAACACGTGTATGCTCAGTGAAATGCGCAGGAACGTAAGTAATTCTTTAAAATTAGTCTGCATTTCCAGTGGCTCAAAGTTACTCCGAACTAGTTGCCGCAGAAATCAGTTCACTTCTTGGCGAACCGCAAGCAGCTTTGTGCCAATAGGTGTAACAACTTAAGCTGTGGCCATGTTGGCACTCAAAACTATTACTAAATATGTACATATGTGCATATATGCACTTCTTGGCAGAGGAAGAAGAAGATTAAGATGCTTTGTCGGTAAACCTTGTACTTCTTGATAATATGTATACTCAAGTAGACTATAAATAACAAGTTGTTCACCAACGCTTTAATCGGTAAACATGGTTAGTCTGCTGTTGGCTGAGTCTGGGAGCATATATTATACAGCATACTTACACATTTTCATATATGTATGTGTATTGTGTTATGCACAATGCATAAGTTTGTGTTCTGATCTCCGCGACTTACAGGTTATTAGTTAGTTAATGTTAGGATGTGTAATGAGAGAGTCTCACTTAATATTCATGTGCAGTATACATTAAGGTCATATGTATGTTAGAATGATTTAGTTAATATTTTATCGCAATTTTAAACTTCTCTAACGCAAGATAATTACCGTATAATTTTAAAAAGCATTCCTTATGCTTTTCTAAAACGCCTTTGAAGCTGTAAGAGCACACTTACCGCCTCGTGGTAACATAAAAAGTGCTAAAATACTGCAATTATACAAAAATTTGCAAACAAAGCTCGTTAAATTTTACCATTTTCCTCTACTTGTTGCTTTTTCGGCAGGCTGCACGGTGAGTTAGTATACGAAGACGAGTTGGTGTAAAATTAAATATTGCTGTGTATACACGTTTCTGGTCAGGATTAAAGTGCCATAGCTGTTACTTCGTAAGTTATGCAGACTAAGACTTTCTTAAAAATGTTCAGCTGCCCTAATCTACTGCTTAAGAAAAGCATAAATTTTGCTCACGAAATATGTGGCGCGGACAATGTGATCCTCGCACTGGTATGCAATTAAGACATAATTAAAATAGACAAAAGAACCGCAAAGGTGTCGAGGCTCGAGTGTATATATGGAACTCTGTTCCGTCTTTACTGTAATTTATGTTGTCGACGTAGGTGAACTGATAAAACTGTAAACTCAACACATTAAGTATTATCTCCACTATTTTAAGAAGCATTTATAAAACTTAGTTACTTGAAAATGGAAAAAATCACATAGGGTACGAATATTTTTTCTCAGAACTTTTTAATTTCGAACTGACGTTTATTCTCAACAAATAAATTTAGCACTCTTAAGACTGGCCAAGTTTCAGTTGTCGAACAAGGCTTATATATGAATGCGGTGAATTTCTAAGGTTTTTATAAAAAATTATTTAAAAAAATGTATTTAAAAATATTCTAAAGTATAAATTCCTTAAAATAATATATCAACAACAAGACCGCGCAGATAAAAGTAGGTGATATTTGTAACCGAGCAAAAATTAAAACCTTTCACGCAACGCTCCAAACTTTTCCCGTTATAATCTCAGTTTAGTACTTCTTCCACTCGCATACATTTGCAAATTAGCGTCCTAACAAGGCAGACGTGAGTTGCGTAGAAGCTAATTCACACATGGCGTACCACAAAGGAATTCTGAGCAGGAAAATCGCTGTGGCAATGAATAATTAAAAATGGCAAAAGCTGTGGCAACATTGTAATACAAGCACGGGTGCAAACTGTAAGCATTTATTTACAGAAACGCATACGTTCACATACACACACAAATGCTTATGTGTCGATTGCAGTGAACTTGTCGATGTGTTTGCAAGTTTGTGCGGTAAAACCAAAACGACGACTGTAAAATTGTTGCTTTATTTGAACGCGTGCAGACGCTACCGAAATGCCACTTATGCATGCAAACAAGCAGAATGCGCGCATTAAAATGTTTCCGCTGCTGCTGCAACCACAGCGCGATTTGATGGAATGACGTGAATGTTCTCCATGACGGCATCTATTGCACGCGTGTTTGAGCTTTAAACAACGAAGGCATAAAAAATATATAAACATGGGTTGTTGAGCTTGCTGAAGCGTAAGCGTGTTGCAAACTGCCTGTTTTATGAACTACCTTTTACTGATAGATGTAGACAAGCCATTAAAACTGGTGCTCCGTTTAAACAACAAAAACTAAAAATTATATAATTACGAGATTTAGGAGATTCAGTATAGAACCTATTGCTTTGTACATGAAGCTTTACTATTTAATTACGACTGATATTTTCGTTTGCATACCTTAATTGATGCTAAACATGCTTTGATTAGATTTTATAGCTTGTAATTTGTGAACTGACTGGAAAGATCAAGAAAAACGGCAGATTGGTGTTAACTCAGTGATACATTTTGCCATAAAGATAATAATAGTCAAAATAGATATCCTTAAAGAAGTTCTTCAGCTTTGGATGCTCTTGCTGTTATAACAAAGACCTATATGTCCAAATCAGATTTTTTTACTAACGTAAGCGTGCACAAAGCTTTAGCAAAGTTTTACATACATATGAGCAAATAATTACAACAAAAAAATTGCCACTTCAAATCTGCCCCCTAAAGAACATTGAAGAGGCAGCAATGTGCTATTTCATATATCTGTCACTAACATCACAAGCACACAAAAATATATATTCTGTCTACCTAGATCTCGAGTTTCCATTTGCTTATTGTGTTAAGTTGCCATAGTTGCTTTGTGCGAAGGTCACTTTGCTGAGTTCCAGCGGGCGGAACTGTGTATTGTTTGTCGCTGCTCTGAATTCCTTTCAACATGATTTAACTTCAGTTTTTGTTTTGAATTGCCCCTGCCCCATATCAGGGCACATTTGTTTTGGTGTATTTAAATTGTTTTCCGCAAGTAAAAACAAATTGTTATTTAATTTGTAGATACTCCATCAGTGCAGGCAATTGACCCAATTTATGGTCATTATATTGAAGATCCGTTTAACAACATTTTCTGTGGGGAAATAAACGTTTATTGAAGTGAGGCTACGATGCGGGCTAACGTATTGCTTGCTCTTGAGCTATAAAAGCGGAAAAACTCATTGGTGCACTCCATTCATTTTGTCATTTTGATACTCTTGCAACATGTTGCCACAGAGTATAATAATGGGTAGTCGACCTAGCCCCCATATAATCATTCCTAGGATTTTCGAAGATCCTGCTGAATTTGACTTTGGACTGGACTGCCGTTGGGCCAGAAAACATCGATGCCGTACGTGAACTGATAATGCAAGACCGTCATGTAACATACCTTCAGATAGAGGCATGCCTATGCATTTCTCCCACCAGCATACATTCGATATTGCATGAACACCTTGCCGTAAAAAAGGTTTGTTCTCGTTGGATCCGGCACAATTTGACAATCGCTCAAAAAAAAGCTTGTGTGGATTGGTGTAAAGAAATACTGAAAAAATGCGATCGCGGTGCTTCAAAAGACGTTTATGAGATCGTCACAGCTGGCGAATCATGGATCTATGCGTATAAGCCCGAAACAAAACAGCAATCGACCGTGTGGGTCTTCCAAGACGAAAAAAAAAGAAAAACATTTTCGTTGCTAAATATGCCTATTTTCATTATTAGGCCAGAAATATATATAGCAGCCCTTATATGTAGTATATGTATACAGAAATTTGCTTAGATTCCGATCCTCTGGTTGGCGTTTTACATCTTAAAGTATTTTCCTGGCTTTGAGTCCTGCACTTTCTTACTTGTATTTTGTTACTTTTGTTCACGTTATTGATTTTTCGAGTATTGTGCACCTGACCTCGTAACAATTCAAATGTATGCGCAAAACAGTTTCTTTAAACAATTTATCGGTAAAGTTTCCGCCTCTGAAAACCAGAGACTGTAGGTCTCTAATGCACACGGCAATGGTTGAGTGTTACTGACAACAGCTTTAAAGCAAATGGCCAACAATGTTGAAGTGCTACTTAGAGTGGCCTTGTTTACACGCAGTACAGAAGTGAGCTGTTGATGAGACTTATTAATGTTTTCTAGAAGTGGCAAATGCAGAATGCTTCGAGATGCTACAAAACTTTATTACCACCTGATAAATAGGCTCCTTTTGTGGAAAATTTGTACGCGTAACTTTAATGTACCAATCACAGCCAACATTGATTATTGTGAGAATGTAAAATGAGATCTTTACAAACTCATCTTTAAAAGTAAAATGTTTTACAAATATTTACATAGTAGATAAGTATCTAAGCACCATAATAACTAGTGTTCAAAATATTACATATGTATGTATCTCAGTTGCCACCACGATCAGCAAATCCAAATCAATTTCGCATAACCCTGTTTGTGGCTGGTCTGTACATCAGTGCCCATTACAGCAGACTTTACGCCACTTACTAAAGTTTATCACTATTTCATAGCACTAGTGGAGAACTCGCTGGAGGCCTACATGCATGTAGCCAAACACAAAAAGCACAGACATACACATTCATTGCTATATTGCTGTTATTTTGTGCTATGAAAAATGCACTTGCATTGATGCTTCTGTAGAATTTTAGAGAGAAAGGAAAAAAAGCAAAATCCGAAGCGAGCTCCGTTTGTAACTAAAATGGACACAGCTACAATTGGCAAGGCAAATAAAAACAGTCAATAAAAAAGGCAAACATATGTTCTTTTCTACACTTTTGCATTTTAGGAAATTTTTTTCTCTCTTCTAAAATTTTGTTGCGTGGTTTTTCATTTATACTTCTATAAATTCGCAATATGTGAACTGCTTGCGAACCATAATTTCAGTATATTTTTTATGTACTCTATTTTAACTCTTTTGAATAATTTAATGTTAATGTTCTAAATTAGATAGGTATAAAATATTTCCCTTTTTTATCAATATTATATTCCAGTACAAGAATTAAAATTATTAAATTACCTAAACACCTTTTTTGCTTTGTCATACGGCTATTCGAGATACCATCTCTCTATAAAGCTATTAAACATTAACTTCACATACGCCCGATTAATAACAACAATAGAACGCAAACTGTAATCTGACTGCTTTTAAGCGCCTCACATAATCCTCTTAACAACATACATACGTATACAAGTTTGTTTTTATGAATGTCTGTATTTCTGTATATCTGTTCTAAATGGTTTGTTTGCTTTCGTCATTATTGTTTTGTCCGAGGGTCAGTTTGCTGAGTTCCAGTGGGAGAAACAATACCCAAGTTCGTCGCTGTTTTGAATTGCTGCACAATGATTGATTTTCTATCACTGTTTTCAATTGTTTGTGCAGCCGATCTAAAATATGAGCATGCCTCTTATGGCTGTCGAAAAATATGGGCCTTAGCAAAAATAAATCCTATAAATAGTAAACAATTGCTTTCAATTTATGATCATTGGATAGGCAAGCGCTCTAATCTTATTTCTTATCGCGCAGTAAACATTTATTGGAGTAAAGTTGTGTTACAGAGAAGAGTAACTTAGCTTATGAATGATAAATGTTGGATAAAATCCATTTGATTTTTTATAACGTTGTGAAATTTAGAAGCTTCAGCTTTAAGAATGTCATGTGACTTGGTTTTGCATAAACACGGTACACGAGTGTTACTTCGATTAACTTTTAAGCCCACAAATATTATTTGTTGTATTATTTGTAGCTTTAAGCTCTATTATTAACCCTAAAAACGTAAATAAAATAAAGCTGCACAAACTGGTAATGTTTTCACTTTACATCTGTATACGCATGTAATCATGTTGGTAGCCTTACCGAGGCTAACTAAGAACCTCAGAACAATATTTATAAGGCTAAGACTAAATTTAAATGTTTATCTTAGCAACCATGATTGGAGTTTGTCAGAGGAAAGCGCTACAGATTGTTGAAGAAGGAAAAACAGGAAAATTTTTTCTTGTAGATAAGATTTCTAGCCGCTCTCGCACCTGCATTAAGGTTAACGATGTAAACGGAAACAAGGCAAGGATCATATTCTCCGGAAACCTATTCGGCACGCACAATATGTGAAGCAATCGTTTTCAACTTTATGAGCACGCAGAGTTTGATTCTATTGGTGCCATACATCACGTAGGCATGTGGAATAGGAGATTTCGTGTTCTATTTTGAAAAAGTGATTTACAATAATAAAAAGTATTTGTATTTAACTTGTTTATATTATATGTATATGGATATGCCTTCCCTACAATATGTTTAATTTGAAGTCACAACCACAAAGAAAAGGCATTCTAAAGCACAATTAAAGCATTTAAGCCGCAGAGCTAGATATATATCTAAGATAACCACAATGTTAAGCAAAATAAAAATAAAACAAATATTTTGGTATAAAAAACTGAAATTTCTACACACTGTAGAATGTTACAGCAAGTGGCATGCAAACAGGCGCGTACAAAAGGCGTCTACAATTCATAGCATAAAAATATTCCAATTGCATATCTTTCAATTTATATGTTTTGTTATTTGCCAAAATTCTACAGTTTGTTATTTGTTTTTTTTTTCAGACTAAAAAAGGTAATATTTTTTCTGTCTTTATAAACAATGAATAAGAATGCTTGTTCCGTAAAAAGTCACAAAGGTGCATAAGCAAATACTGATAATTTCTGTTAGAAGAGGAAATATAACTTTACTAAATAAAAAGAGCATCTAACGATTTCAAAGTATTTTGTCCAAAACACTTTCTCATATGTTGAAATATAATATTATATATGTATTTAAAGTAAAAAGATACGGAACGTTTGTGAATTGCAACTTTGAGAAGTATAATAAAATGGAAATATATTCCTTGGAACCTTTTTCCCGTCAGCGTTCGCAAGCATACATATGTTCGGTTTGAAGACATACTATAGACACTGAAATATGGTTCTTATTTTTTCTGTCTACCAGCATTTAAGTTAAGTTAAGAATTTTTTTCTTTTTATCATTTTACCAGACATGTGCTTAACCATTTCATGCCAACTCCAACAGACATCTGTCTGCCGCTCTTGCTTGAATAGCGCATTTTTCGTATGTGTTAAACCCGTATGTGTAAGCTATATGTATATTATATATTTATCTGCTGAAAACTTTTACTTGTCTCCATGTGATTTATCAACATTGTGTCTGTCGTTTGCAGCTGCAAATTTGACTGTGAATTGCATGACGAACTTATACATATGAGTTTATGCACCACTGGGTAAATTTCTTATTTTAGCAGGCGGCCAAAACTATGGTAAAGGGAACTGGCTCTGGTTGAAAAAGGTGAGCAGTTTTCATTATCAGGGTTCAGTATATAATTTTTTGCGAAGACTTAATTAAAAACCTGTCGAGGAAATCCATTACAGACATTGAACTCAAGAAGTAACGATTTGCAAATGGAAACTCCGCAGAATTAAAATGAAATTCATTAATTTCATTGCGAACTCGAAATCTCAATAAATATGTGATTTAAACTAGTTCTTGTAAATATAACGATATTTTGACACATACATAATCGAAGAAATATATCACAAAGGAACATGTATTTTATTTTTTTACTCGCATCATAATTCTAAAACCTTAATTTTATAATAAAATTTTATGATTATTTATGATGGCACTGGCCCACGCAAGCTATTCCTTCCAGTTTAAATACCTTATGAAGAGTTTTAGTTTTTATATTTGCAAATAAAAATATGCAAAAACGAGCGTGATTTTTAAGCTGATATTCTGTTGGAAATGTAAGTATTTAATTCAGCTGCGAGAGTATTTATCATTGAAAAACCCTTAACTAAATGGTGTGTAAATAATAAACAATTAAAATAAATGCCAAGCTCAACCGCGATTCTCCCCGCAATTATTTCATAATTTATGCCTTATTGAAGCTGGTGGCAGAATCAAGTTAAATTAAATTTTAAATATATGTGTATGTGGCTAGTTAAATATGTAAGAAATAAAACAAATAATTTCTTACTTGACAAGTGTCTATGCACAAAACAGTTCCTTTAAGAAGTTTTGTAGCCTTCAATACTTTTTGTAAAAAAAGTGCTTCTTGAGCAGCCACCGGTGCGTATACGTAACTATGCGCAAATTATAATACTGTACACTCGTCTTGTTAATAAATTATTTCATTCTTTAATTTATAGAATACCTTAAAGCTGTAATATTCTTGCCAAAAAATTAAATAGTTGATAATTCTGCGCATGTTATACGTATCTAACGACTTACTTTTCAATTGTCAATAACATTTGTCCAATTCGTTTTTGTTGTATGTAAGCTAACTGTCTTGCTGTCTAGTCGAACACATATTTAGAAATATGAGAAGATTTTGATGTGAGCTTCGTCTGAAAGCTTCTTGACAGTTAATGCTTACTCCATTTATCAAATTTAATTTGTAGGAAAACTATACTTATTAGCCATAGGCCTAACGCAATAAAATGAAAAATAATTCTTTCATAGTGTCAAACTAACCACTTTCTATCCATCTCAGTTAAAATATCACGTTGTTGACAAGTTCAAGGTCAATTCGTTCTCAGTTATCCTTGACCTATTATCTCACTCTCTTCTTTATAAATTCATATATTCTACTCGGCATTTATCGCAGCCAAGTGCTTCTATTAAGTACATATTTTCAATGTAAGTAAGCGTCTCTTTAATGTACGAAAAATGTATATGGTTTGGCTCTATGGTACATTTAGCTTTATCGGTTGCCTAACAATGTCATGCGAAATACAATGAATATATTAAAATAGAATTTTCAATTTACTCAAACAGCATTCGGTATTTAGTATCAGCAAAAGTCGTTTAAAGTAGTAGTAGTATGAGACTAGGATACACAGCTCTACTTTTACTCATCTACAGAAAAATGGATAAATAGGTTCAGAAAATTAAATTTAATAATATCTTAGAATAAGTGTGTATATTTATTAAAACATTTTTATTAAATTTCGCGAAAAATTTGACGTTACATTACTATTTAGTCTCTGCTGGATGGTTACAATATACATTGTAATGGGCAGCAACAAAAAATTTACTTCAACTACTTGAAGGAGCGCGAGAATTTAAAGCATTTTCATTCATTATTCGCTTTTTCTCTGTCACATCAGTGAGCCTTCTGTTCATTTTATTGCTTGCATTTGCTCAGTAGGCAGTAAGCTTAAAAGAATCCGTGGAATCTTCCGGTCCATTAAATTGTTGCACAAGCGATGCTCAAGTAGTTCTGCTTCTTCACTTCCACCTCCCTACGCACTGCAACACTTTGCCTATCAGCGTCACTTAACCGCCAAATTGCTAACGGCATATTTTATGGTAAATTCAATTTGGCTTTTTGAAGCGAGAAAATTGAAAATTGTTATTTATGCAATTTTGATAAAGTTTTCCTTAAATTTTAATTGGAGGAAAGAGTATATCGAATCGCATTAAAAGAATTGCTTCTTAAATTAAAATGTCTTTATCTACCCATAACTCACCGAAGTAATTATTTTTCAAGAGCAGCTGTTTTTATTTCAATTATACTAAAAGAAGCAAATATTAGCTCAATTTATTTGCTTATGACATATACAAGTATAATTATATTTGGAAAAAAATAAAGAGCATAATACTACTGCCACTATTCCTAAATATAGTACATAAAGAAATAGTACACCATGCAAAAATCTTTTGCTCTAAAAATTTCCAAGGAGAAGGAAGGTGAAAAAAATTAATTTATTACCGATACTTTGTGGCAGCGAACGGTACATGGTACTAAATTGAAAGTAAGTGCCATTCATTATACTCTTGGCCGCTTTTCACCGTTTCATTCGCTTACTTTGAAAAATATTACGTCTACATTTTAGTGCACCAGGTTGGAGTCCTCCTCTCCTGCTAATCACTAAAGGATTGCTGCATTTACATTCTTCTCAGCGCTTCACTGGCTGCCATTTTGTAATTAGTTAACATTGTTCTCGTTTCGTTCGCGCTTAAGTGATTGACACCGGGACTTGATCATCCAACCGAAGCGAAATGCAACAATGTACAGGCAGAGAAGAGTGATAAATCTAAGAAAAAATGGCAACTGAGGAAGGGATACAATGGCACTGTAGTACAGAAATGAGTATAAGGGAAGTCTTAGCCATATACTGAAATATGTTATCCTCTTATATTATAATGATATTATATTAAAATTTCATAGAAAAAATTGAAAGAAAAGTAATCTTTCTTCATCAGTAGGAAAATAACTGTTTATAAAATGTCTTTATTATATTTTTTATCACTAATTTGTTCACTTCAGCTGTTGATTGGAACTATGTACGTTAGCTCAGCTTCAGTTTTTTTGCCTTATATTTATATATAACATATATGGAGTGCCAAATAGACGCAAATAATATGATATATTTACATGATAAAAGTAATATTTTTTATAGAAATAACGTGATACAAATAACCCACGTAGTCTCATGGCAGAGTAGGTTTCCAAGTGTTTGCTAAATACAAATTTCCAGAGTTGCCAGCTTCTAAAGCACACTATATTTTAATCACAGCTACACCAACACTTGCCACTTCTTTTCACCTACGCACTCTGTTAGCCATACTCTACCACCTTTTACTCTCAAATACTTGTTAGGAGTTTAACCAACCGTGTTAACAGCAAAACTCACTTGAGACTTAAAGCGGTGCAACGCAAGTACCAAATTGCGTACAATTTCACAACATAACACATACAAGATAAAGTGAATGTGTGCAAATTTTGTCAGCTAACGCACAAAGCCAGAAGTCATAACTTTCCAGACGGAGCTTTTTGAGACCACTTTTTAAGTGCTTGTAGGTGTTGCACGAGAGGATGCTGTCTAATATTCACTAACTGCTTGATGTGTGAGATGCAGGTAAAAGATGGTAAACACCCTTAGTAATAGTCACACACTTGAAACTTATAATTATCACAATCGTTTGAAACTTTTCTATAAAATATATCCTGATAACATAAACCTCTCAGTTTTTGAGGTGACGATCGTAAATTTTGAACACCAACAATTTTACCAAAGTAGCTACTCCATTTTTAAGGCCGGATGATATCCGACCACTATATACTACATATATACATATAAATATGTGGTTGTCACACAAATTGATCTATCAAAGTCAGTCCTTTAACGGCAATATTTTTATTTTCCAATATATCTTCACGAAATTTGGGATGGTATATTGGACCACCATTACATAGAAACCATTTTAGCCTTAAATAATACAAGTAGTCAAAATCGCTACAATGATGTCCAAACAACTGTGAACACTAAATTGTACAGCCGACAATCAACTGATTGCCGAATTGAACTTGTAAACTGTCGAGCAGTGCAAACAAGGCTGTCTCTAAAACATCTATAGTCCAGAGTTTACGCAAATTCAAATGAACTCTAAAAATTTTGGTGGTTACATCCACGCAAATGTGGTAATTTACACAACGATCCCTCGACGCGCATAATGCTCGAATACCTTTCACCTCCCTCAGTGTCGCAAATGCTAATTTATTCGCAAATGTTGCAGGTGTTTCCGGAAAGCTAAGCACAGCAGCAACACTCGCACAGGTTTGTATTTTCTCATTGGAATTCAGCACAAATCGGCACAGTAATGCAAAGATAATTGTGGAAAAGTTTCTTGCAATGGAATACCACGCAGAAACGTAATACTTTGTGACCATTTTTGGGCATATACGTGTTTTGTTAGTACTAGTGACTGTGGCTACGCGTGTGTTTCCGTGCAGAGCCTAGGTTACTTGTTTGAACTTTACTTTTTCGCCTGCAGTAATTTACAGGGATGATGCAATGCACATCTAGTATTCATACAGTTTCAAAAAAATATTATGCTCAATATCAACCATTTTTTTTGTGAAACAAAGAATTAGAGAAAATGCTTCCTAGTACTTAAAAATATTTATTTTCCTTTTTTTACAGAAAATAAAAAAACTCACACATCCCATTTTCCAAACCTTTATCAGCACTTTAGAAACTAACGAAAATCAGCAAAAACACTCTAAGTAGCTTTTCAATTTTGCTAGCCATTTATTAGTAAACTGCTGTCTGCAGAGTTCAACCTACTTGTATGTAGTATTCATTAGAGGCCAACAGCACACCACTTACTTTAGTTTTCAATAGGCGGCAACTTCGCCAATAAATTTCTCAAAGTGAAGTGGCGTTGTTTTTGGGCATGTAAGGACAAGTTTGTACCCATATTGTTGCGAGGTCATATACAAACAAAACCAAACAAGCCTTACTTGTATGCCAACAACAACATCATAACTAACCTACCTGTAAGTGTAAGTGTTATGGAACACATTTTCTTAGCAATGCGAAAGTACCACTTATTTTATACTCTGAATCCCACTACATTCTGAACTGAATACCAATGAATACGGCTTGTTTTTAACCACTTTGAATTCAAATATATCTTTTATTATCACAAATGTGTGTTTGAATTTATTTGTAGTACAAAAGGATATACACTGAAGTATATATATATAGTAAATGAAATATGTGGTGAAATTCCAAAAAAAATTTGCCTAAACAGATGCTGAAAATTAATTAGATACCTGTAAAACATGCACAAATCATACAAGTATCATTAAAATGCAATATTAATGTTAATTGTGAGGTAAATTAGAACAATAAACTACAAGAGCAAAAATAGTTAGAGTAGTATCGTTATCGACATAATTACATATGCAATCAACAGATATGTTCCATTGTAATGTTCCATTACTATGCCTAAGTTCAAAATCTTCCACATATGTGCTAATAAACTGAAACAGCGAAGAGGCCAAATAACAAGACAATGGAGACAATGGAGCTAAAATCAAGATAATTGGCAACTAATTCATGTGTATCATAAAAATTAATGAATGCATATATGTGTGTGTAATTGCAAATAAATTTCAAAAATCAACAAAAAGAGCAACAGTTATGCATATTTCCAACAATAGCAATCATATACAGACACATGTGGTCGGATTTGAACGGTGGAGAAATTTGATAATTCTCAATGGAATGCAATGTAATACAAGAATAGTTGTCGGAAAATATTGATAATTGGACAGATTGCATGTGCGGGTCACTGCTTTCCAAAGCCTGTAAAATATTGTGTCTCAATACTTTAATCTATGAAGTGACATGTTTTCTGATGAGAATAGAACCAAAGAGAATCGCAAATCAAAGATGCCATGCTTAAATATTAATAAAATCAGTTTTATTATTTATAATCACCAAGCAGTGCTTCACATGTGAAAAAAGAATACACCAATATTTAAAATGAAAATGCAACATATTTATTTTATCGATTGTTAGCTTCCTCTGCATTTCTCCCTACTATGTAAGTAGCTACTGCTCACGAAATAACCATAAAATTGACACCGCTTTCAATTTAACGTTAAAAGTTTTCAGATTACCACGTTCTTACGTATAATATGTTTATTAATATACACAATTGATGATTTAAATGAGGAAGCATCTGCCAACGCAATTAAAACTGATTTAATTTGCGCAATCCGATTGAAGAAAATGTGATTTATATTGAGGTTTTAATTAAAATTACCATGTGACGCCTCGCCAATGTAAAATACAAAAGCACAAATGTTGTTATTTTTTCGCTCATGCATGGTTTCACTCTTAATGGACAACCACGGATGTGTTATAAGGATGCGTGTGTCTGGTGAGTATACTCGAACATTTGTTTTATATAATTTTATTTATAAATCAACATTCTGTAATAAATGCGTATAAAATCAGAAATATTTTCAATGCAATCATTCGAAAATCAATTACAAGCAACCGAGTGCCTGTGATTATCACTAAATCTGTCTTTTCCAATTGAAATGACTTAAAATTCAAATCTTTATTATGAACTTAGCAAAGCGCGACATATATGAATTTGCTTAATTTAAAAAATGTGCGTAGCATTGTTAAGCATTCAACATAATACTTCAGAATTTTATCTGTTTCATGTTTTATACTCGGTCTATTTCGTCTTTAAACCTATTTCCTTTTATAAGCCACTTTATTTGTCCTGTGGTCACTTAACAGTCATTACATCTATATAGTAACATGAAAACAACACATTTTACTGAAATTTTATTGCGAAAGTTAAGCTGTTGCGCAAGCCAATCTTTGTGTAAGATATTTCATGAACGATTAAGAGCTTAGCACATTGACCACTAAGCAATAAAGGAAAAGTGCTTGAAAAAAATATATAAAGCCACTTTCACTATATGCCCTTTTGCTCAACATTTTAGCTTTCAACAGCTTCACACCTTAGACACGCTCCCTTTTAGCCTTTTAGTGTGCTTATACAATATATACCGCAACATTAAAAGCGATTGCTATCGGTGTAAATGCCGAAGAACGAAAATTGTTGAGAAAATAATAACACTTTACCAACGTCTTATAAAAATAAAGTAAAAAAGAAGTGGTCTTTTGAACAGCCGGAAAACCACACATAATCATTTAATTTTATCCTAAAATCTTTTGCGAGCGTCTCGATTTGTTCAATAGCAATTATAGATGTTCTGGAAATAACAAGTATAGGTACATATCAGTAGACAAACGCTAAATTATTTGAACACATCGCTACCAATGCTACAATTTTGTTGGCAGGCCATAGAGATCAGAAAAGATTTCTGAAGAATCATACCACTTTTTAATTTAAAAATTCTTTAAGCAATCTAGTAAATTCTAGCCATCTGAAAACACTACTTAATGATGCATAAATTGGGTGTTGGCAAACATCGAAATTTTTTTGAAATAAAAACGATGGGTTTGATTTCGCCATAAATATTAAAATGTTTTCCAAAACTAGCTCATGCATACTAAAAAAAATTTTCTCAAATATCAATTAAAGTAAGCTACAATATATTTTTCACCGAAATAATAATTTCTTAAAACTTCTTTAAATTAGACGCAGCTAACTGTAGCAATATCGTTCATTTAACGCCTTCAGTCAGCTATAATCTTATTTTATTAAGGCTCATTTACTCTAGAGTAAGCGTTATGTTTCGCGTATATCTTTACTTTATTGCAAGTGCTTGTGCATTCTTCTCTTATCTATGCGCTTACAGCCAGACACATTTTCCTCTTACGATCATAAAAATTAGCATGAGAAGTCCATTAAATTTTGCCATTTTTGCCAACTGGTTGAATTTGGGATATTTCTGCAACAAAAGCAAATTCACAACAAATAAGAGTATGTTCCAGTAGAAAAATGTTAAGCCCTTCGTCACTGATAGCTTACGCAATAGTGCATAGATTTCATCTGAATTTGTAAATATGTCGAAATACACAAGTAAATAAAATGCTGTTAACCAAAAAGTGTAAAAGCGGAACAGATTTTCCACGTATTTTATTCAAAAATTGCAGCTAAAGTGCGGCACTTAATTCAATGAAATACAGGTGAATAGTAAAAAATATGCAGATTACAAATGTACATACATATAAACATTCGAAAAAATAAGTTAATCGCCAGAAGCGCAATGTTGCAATATGTTGTTTGCTTGTTGTAACTAAAGCCGCCCTCAAGTCTGCAGTAAATTAAAAAGCGCCAGTAAAAGGCCCATCAGTTAAAAATCACAGCAGGCTCAAAAGGGCCATCAAAATATTTACTCAGAGCTGAAGTCTGTATGGACTGTTCCATGCACAATTTTGTACAGTTATTTATTAATGTAAATTAACAAAACGGTATATTTACTTTTAGTAAGTGTTAATATGGGTGAAGCAAATAATGGATTCTGCTTTAAAAATGGCAATTAAATTCGCACATTAAATTACGACTTTCATGAAACCATTTCTACTATTTTTCAAGTAACATAGATTAATTTACTCAACATTGTTTTAAAAATCGAATGTTAATGTTAAGAGATATCTAGTATTGCTTTATAGAACTATAATAAATTTTTATCTGATTTGGATAAATTCATAAATCTATACCATCTGATCAAATATGACCTGGACTGCGGTAAAAAAAAAATTATTTTAAAGTTCATAAGAATGCTTAAATCAAATTTCCATACACTCATTATAAATCTCGGCGTGGATAGTCTGCAGTGCCTACTCAACATCGTTTTAAAAGATTCGTTGGCGAAAGACTTATATTAGGTTTTTGTTCAAAATTCTACCAGCATTGGTACGCCTCATACCCGAAACATTAAGCAAAGTGTGTTGATTGATAATCTTGATGCGAACATGATGATTTTCATGCATTGTTTCGTTAATTTGCAACTTCCACTGAATACATACGCACGCTCTCCCAAACACATCTGCAACATTTTCAACGCTTTCGGGGCCAATATTTCATTGGAGCCATAAAATTTTAAGCAAGCTCATTGTTAAATTTTCTTCCATAGTTAAAATCGCCTGACAAACTTTTCCGTTCATAAACAGACAGCTGCCATACATATAACTACTATTTAATATATAGAGATAAAAATTTACACAAACAAAAGAATAACAGGTTGTTCCAAATTAAAGAAAAAAATTGTTTTCTTTTCGGTCAGATGGATCAGATGATATGTATAATTCCAAAAAACAACAATCACAACACTTTCTCATTTTAGCTCCAGAAGTAAACGTCTCATATCTTTAAATAAGCAATCACCAGCTAATTCGTCAAATACAATATATCAGCTTATGAGATACTCTCACTGCAAACTTTAATGGCCTAAAAGCTGTTGAATATAAACGTTCAAAGTCGACGTTATCACAACAACCAATTTTTGTAAAGTTTATTGTTACGTTAAATGCCGAAAAGCCTGCAACAAAACATGTAAATCCGCTAACGACATTGAATATTCTCCACACGTAAGGTTGCCATGTTACCATTGGTTTATGAAAACAAACCACGACTAGCTGCCATGGAAACGTTTTAATTCAGTCGTCAGCACGTTGTACCAATAGCATTGTACACATTCTGCAGGTTCCCCAAAGTGGGATACAATGGTCCACTTTGGCTTAGTAGCAAACAAAACTTTATACTATTGAAATACAACCTCAGATTTTATATGAATGAATATAAGAATAAGTATGCCATCAAACGATATATTTTATATACACATATACGTTGTAGATCAAAATAGAGTGATGATACAGACTAAAAAAATGTTTAACGCATGAGAATGGATTAGTATCGTACTGCGGTTATTTGAAGATTCTGTTGTTTAATATTTTATAAGAAATTATGTTCTGAGGATTGTGATACTATAAATAAAATTATTCCACTTGTCTATACGTACCAAAAAACCGAGGATTGTCGAACAGAAACTGCCCACATGCAACTAGTCCAATAACTCGATTGCACATGCTTACCATAAAGCTGTGAATATACATGTAGGAAGAAACACAGAAGCGGACAGAAATACTAATAATTACATCCCTGACGAATTGATCGACCTTGAAGAAACTAATGAAACGGACCCTAGCGCGGATAACAACAGATGACAACGACACAGTTGAAGTTGATCAGCGCCGAGAGCAAGTCGCAATGTTAAAAAACTAAGATTATTTAAAAAAATATAACATAAGAAAACTAAACTAAAATTATTTAAAACTAAAACTTTGTAAATATGAATTAAATAAAAATAAACAAAGTGTGTTATATAAAAAAATATTACCACATATGTACATTAAAGATATTAAATGCATCTATGCCATTGCCTGGCTTTTTTTGTTTTGAGATTGAATTTTCATTCTGGAAGCATGACAACATACTCGCTACATTTGTCGCATTATTAAAAATATTATTTTAGATTGAGAGAAATAAATTCTCAAAATGACAGGGATACAGCGCTCGAGGCGCTGATAAAAATTTACGAGCATACAGCTTTAGCTAAGTTGAAAATTTCTATTTGTATATTGTCAAGCAGGACTAAATTTTCGAAGAACAAATAGAAAATGCAAAGATACACTGGAAAAAATTATTATTTATAATAAATATTATTATTTTTCTAATTTTTTATTAAAAGTTAATCCAATAAAATACAAGATTTGTCTTCAAAAATTCATTTCCAGCACCTAAAGCTTAGAGGTTAATTCATTACCTTAGATAAAGTTTTGTTGCAACTCATTGAATTGGTTGTGGAATGTTTCTTTGCGAAATCATTTGATTACACTTGAACACGTGTCCCTTGATACCCTAATTCATTCAAATCTTCTTGGACGTTTTTTCTATAACTTTTCATTTCCCACAAACCAAGAACATTTGAACAAATTTGGCGCAAATGATCCTCGAACTGCTAAGTGTAAGATGCTAACACGCTATAGTCGTGCTCCTGCAATGACATCCTTCAGTTTTGCACAACCGTGAAGTCGATGCATTTTCCATGTGTTCGCATAATTTTCAGCTTCTTGTCGCTAAGGATAACATTTACCAAGGAGGCGAGGCATTGAGCTGCTGCAAGCGAAAAACTGTCGTTCATATTTGCTTATTATACTCCATGAGTGGAGTGTACATATGTATTTGAAAATAGAAGAGGATGTGATTGCTAAACAAGTATAAAGCAATATATTTCTGCCCGGCAAGTGAACGCCAACACTAGTGAGTTAGTTTCCAAAAGAGCGGATAAAGATGTTGAACATGTTTCACGAAACTCACAATTTAACACAGTAATTGCACGACGCTAAGGCAGCAAATGTGTCGTAAGAGGATTTGAAATTTGCATTTAAAATAAATTATGTGTGATTGTTGGCGCAAGAAATTTTGGTTTGCTCTGTGTTGATGTGAGTAGAACATTTCATACATAAATCAAAAATAAATATTATATTCTGTTTCTTTTAACTTAACATAGGTGGTTATTTAAAATTTTCCATCATTACGAGTTCGAAAACAAACTTCTTACTATAAAGTAACTGAAGAAAATTCGTATGAAATAAAATTATATATCTTCTTCTAAGTCTTGTTTTGACAGATTTATTTTCATCATTCGGCAATTGGATATTTATTGATTGATGGATCACAATTTATTTAAGAACTTAAGACTTAAATAGGTTAAATTTAACTTTTCATCAGGTCAACTCTATGTATGACTTATATATTTTAGCATGGTGGCAACTCTTTTAATATTATTTGTTAAAAAAATATACAAATTAAAAGCACATACTTAACCTATAACAACCTTCTTCTTCTTATACTCGTGTCTTCTCTCTTTTTATACCCACATGCAATGCTCCATTGATTTATTGATTCACTCTTTGAATTTATATGACATATATATAACGGAATTTCTCCTACGAATTCAAAACATAACGGGTGATTTTTTTGAGGTTAGGATTTTCATGCATTAGTATTTGACAGATCACGTGGGATTTCAGACATGGTGTCAAAGAGAAAGATGCTCAGTATGCTTTGACATTTCATCATGAATAGACTTACTAACGAGCAACGCTTGCAAATCATTGAATTTTATTACCAAAATCAGTGTTCGGTTTTTTTTTTTTTTCGGACAAATTTTGTTCAGCGATGAGGCTCATTTCTGGTTGAATGGCTACGTAAATAAGCAAAATTGCCGCATTTGGGGTGAAGAGCAACCAGAAGCCGTTCAAGAACTGCCCATGCATCCCGAAAAATGCACTGTTTGGTGTGGTTTGTACGCTGGTGGAATCATTGGACCGTATTTTTTCAAAGATGCTGTTGGACGCAACGTTACGGTGAATGGCGATCGCTATCGTTCGATGCTAACAAACTTTTTGTTGCCAAAAATGGAAGAACTGAACTTGGTTGACATGTGGTTTCAACAAGATGGCGCTACATGCCACACAGCTCGCGATTCTATGGCCATTTTGAGGGAAAACTTCGGACAACAATTCATCTCAAGAAATGGACCCGTAAGTTGGCCACCAAGATCATGCGATTTAACGCCTTTAGACTATTTTTTGTGGGGCTACGTCAAGTCTAAAGTCTACAGAAATAAGCCAGCAACTATTCCAGCTTTGGAAGACAACATTTCCGAAGAAATTCGGGCTATTCCGGCCGAAATGCTCGAAAAAGTTGCCCAAAATTGGACTTTCCGAATGGACCACCTAAGACGCAGCCGCGGTCAACATTTAAATGAAATTATCTTCAAAAAGTAAATGTCATGAACCAATCTAACGTTTCAAATAAAGAACCGATGAGATTTTGCAAATTTTATGCGTTTTTTTTTTAAAAAAAGTTATCAAGCTCTTAAAAAATCACCCTTTATATGCCAAGGCATCAGGATGTGGCAGAATGTGATGCTGCAAACGATTTCGGCAATGACCAAAATATGTTACCATAAAGTTGATGAAGCGTGAGCATAAAAAAATTATTACAGAATTACAAAAAACTTATGGTAATCGCATTTGTCATAAGCGGCAGCGAAAATGATGACACGAAGCCATGACCAGCACACAAAACCACGCAGCTTTATTGAAATGCATAAAAATGCGGGATAATAGATATGTCGAGGGAAGGAAAAATAAGGTGTACCAAATTCGCAAGTGGGGTGGCAGAAGGAGTCGTGGCATCTAACCATGTGAATATGAATGTCAAATATCGCAAATGCTAAAAGAAATATTTGGCAGTCTGCAGAATTTGCTTGGTGAACTGCTGAGGAAGACATAGGTTGTAGAATAAAGATAGTGGAACGCATAAGCGGCAACAGACGTTATATCTTTCATAATTTCCAGCATTTTACTCAAATTGAACTGGTTCAGTGGAAGAAACTGCAAAAGTTTTTCTCGTATGATAAATCTTTCAATTTGTTAGCGAGACTTTGCCAATGTTACTTTAGTTTGGGTTATGTACTTAGTACGAAAAGTAGAAATATGTCTTACTTTTGCCGGTTTCTATAACTGCTACATTTGCGATCAAATTGATTTATACTTCATCTGATCCATCGTATGTAGTTGGAAAATTGTGTGATGAACTTCACTGCAAGGAATCAGACCAGTATAACATGGTACACGCTTATCATCAAGATATTGTCAAAAAGATACGATTATTTCTGACATTGGCATCTATCGATCCCAATACCGACATCTCACGGCGCTGTTACCAAATACTGAACCTTTACTTCTGAGCCGTCAATCAATTCTTGATTCCAGTTGTTTTTTATGGAAAGTTTGTCAGTGGCTGCTAAGGTTTTCAGAGTGCATTAAAGTGAAGACGAGAATCGCGGTTAAATTTATAGTGCGTTCACTAATTTTGAATAAAGCGGAAGGGTATTATAAAAAATTATAAAAAACGAAAAATGAAAATGTATAAATCAGCAAAAGTTGCAATAGCAATCTACTGGTTCTGGAAAGTTACATATATTCATTCCATAGAATTGCTCTTTTTCACATAAAGCAACCTTGCATTTGTGAAAAAGTTACATTTGGCTTTCAGTGCGTATTGCGTGTTGCGTATTTCAGATCCCGTTTTAATATTGCTTGATTAATATGTAGCCACTTCTAATATTACTTAACTTAAGCAAGATTCGCATGTATTTAGTGTGCGTTGCCCAGTTTGCCCTGGTATCTCCAACGGATACACCTTTTTAAAACTTGTAAGTAACTGGAATGGACTATTATTAAAGTAAATTAAGTGTAATGGTATACATATGTAGCAACGACAAGAAATTGCAACGTAAGTAGGAACACAGAATGTGCGAGAAAATATTGCTGTCTTCTAGAGTGACTCAAATATTGCATGTTATTTGTATACTCAAATATATGTCTATAAATCCACTGCTGTTGGCTATGCTTGGGAACTTTTATGCATGTAATTCAAACGAAATCGGAACATGAGAGGGGAAAAGACACGTTTAAAAGGCTAACAATGGGGGAAGTATGAGAGAAGGGGCAAATTGGGGTTAAACCTAAGCTAATATTTGGTTAAGTGGTTTCAGACTAAATAGGCGTGTATGTTTGTGCAAGTTTGAATTAGTGTTGCTGTCAAACTCACGTGCCGTGATTTAAAGTTGATAAGATGCGAACACCAAAACAAAGATATTTCCTCGGGCTAGCAGTAGAATCACGTAAAGGGTGATTTTTTAAGAGCTTGATAACTTTTTTTTTTTAAAAAAAACGCATAAAATTTGCAAAATCTCATCGGTTCTTTATTTGAAACGTTAGATTGGTTCATGACATTTACTTTTTGAAGATAATTTCATTTAAATGTTGACCGCGGCTGCGTCTTAGGTGGTCCATTCGGAAAGTCCAATTTTGGGCAACTTTTTCGAGCATTTCGGCCGGAATAGCCCGAATTTCTTCGGAAATGTTGTCTTCCAAAGCTGGAATAGTTGCTGGCTTATTTCTGTAGACTTTAGACTTGACGTAGCCCCACAAAAAATAGTCTAAAGGCGTTAAACGCATGATCTTGGTGGCCAACTTACGGGTCCATTTCTTGAGATGAATTGTTGTCCGAAGTTTTCCCTCAAAATGGCCATAGAATCGCGAGCTGTGTGGCATGTAGCGCCATCTTGTTGAAACCACATGTCAACCAAGTTCAGTTCTTCCATTTTTGGCAACAAAAAGTTTGTTAGCATCGAACGATAGCGATCGCCATTCACCGTAACGTTGCGTCCAACAGCATCTTTGAAAAAATACGGTCCAATGATTCCACCAGCGTACAAACCACACCAAACAGTGCATTTTTCGGGATGCATGGGCAGTTCTTGAACGGCTTCTGGTTGCTCTTCACCCCAAATGCGGCAATTTTGCTTATTTACGTAGCCATTCAACCAGAAATGAGCCTCATCGCTGAACAAAATTTGTCCGAAAAAAAAAAAAAAAACCGAACACTGATTTTGGTAATAAAATTCAATGATTTGCAAGCGTTGCTCGTTAGTAAGTCTATTCATGATGAAATGTCAAAGCATACTGAGCATCTTTCTCTTTGGCACCATGTCTGAAATCCCACGTGATCTGTCAAATACTAATGCATGAAAATCCTAACCTCAAAAAAATCACCCGTTAGTTGATAAAATGTATGAGAATATTTGAAAATTCATTATTTTTGTTAA
>NC_064305.1:89516059-89646519 GCF_023373825.1 Bactrocera dorsalis
TTATTTTTGTTAATTTTATGACTTAAGTAGCAAGCAATATTTGTAAAATTTTTTACCGCTTTAACAAGTCTTACGACTTCAATAAGTGTCATAAACTTCGACTTCTTATTGAACTTATTAAAAATTATTTTCTTTTATATTTCGGAAAATTTTAGAAATAGATATTCTGTTTTTTAGCGGCAAGAACATGAATACGTACTGTCTTATAAAGTTTTTAAAGTCTATCTGAAACCACTCAAAATTTAGCAGTTTATTAGTTTGAAAGCTCAACGGGTTTCATTAACTACTCTACTTAAGCTCTATAAAATAAGATCTGTATTTATTGGCTTTCAGCTCATTTCTCTCTTGTAAAATTATTAATACTCAAATGCCAAGCCATTTATCATAACATTCACAGCTGATACGGATTGATATATATACACACAATAATGGATATCTCTTTTGTGTGTAAATATATTTACTAAGCTGTGTTTCGTTTTAGCTCATGCAATCACTTTAGCAATATTGAAGTTAATTGCGTTCGTAACACAGGATCAAAATTTATGATTTTCAGTTGGCAAGCTTTGTATGCGATTAAATTTATAGTTACCACTTTGCTAGGAATAATTGCTAATTTTGGTTCATAGTCAATTGGCAAGAAAATTTTGTTAGTATTGTTGCTTGCATCTGCAACCCGAGTGATTATCACAATACTTAAGAGCTCTATGCCAATATAGCAAAGCTGTTCATTTATATTCTTGAGGTATTTACAGCATGACTTCCATCAACGCTCTGCAAAATGTATCCACATAAATCACTACAAATTTCCACATCAGTAGCTACGAAAATATCCTACATAACAATAGAAATGGTATGATAATCTAATTTATTTCCTAATTTGACTCAGCTACCTATTTAAAATCCAAGTTCTTACTAATGCCAAATTGAAATCCTTCATTATAAACACAAGTATATAAAAAATCACTTATATATTATATAGAAATTATTATAGAAATTTCTTGCTTACCCTTACACTTTATATCTGACCATGCGTGCCTGCACTTGTAGGACCTATACACTTTTGTGTTCATCTTAACTTTACTTAAGTGTGGTCATAAACCTCAGATGGGCGAGCAGGCACACGGTCTTAGCAATAATCTCTTTGAGCACGCATGTATATTTACACACGTTAGGAGTAAAATTTGCGATGTACTTCCGGCTTATGCTTTGCTTCGAAATGCTGACGCTATAAATGGTTCAATCAAGGTTTCGGTCATTAAATTGGCATACAAATTGATTTAAATTTCGATGAAAAGCTTTTTTATGGGAGGGTTGTTTTAAATTTGCTTTGCTATTTAGGGTTTTTAGTTCATTTTGGGTATTTTTGAGATATAAAGTTTTCATACTAATGCATGAAACCTTTTGCTTCCCCATAAAATAATAGTAAAATTAAAAAAAAAAAAAAACTGGAAAACTGAAAAAGGAAATAAATATAGTTTAATATTAAAGATATTATAATATGTAAATATTTCTTGTTTTAATTTTTTTAATTTATGTTATTCCATTTGTTCAATGGTATGAGTTTATGAGTCGAAAAAATTGAACATATATTATTTATTGTCTCATATTTAATATAAAAATTAAAAATTCTGTATTGATAATTACTGGACTTAGGCCCCTTAAGAATATTAAAAAAAGCTTCTTTTTTTTGTAGTTTTTCCACTACATAAAGTAATTATAATGTCTGTTTCCAGAATGAAAGTTTTTATCTTTATATGGTTCCACTTTTCGTTTGTGAAATATTATGTGTGTAAATTGCTAACAATATTCAAGTACGTACCTCGGAATCATCCTAATTGGCTTAGTAGCACTTCAGCAACCAGAGAGATGTATATTTTTTTATAATGCAAAACTTATCTTTACTTCAACTTCGCACACACTATGGACGGATAATACAGTGTAAGTGCATCAGGATTTAAATATAAGTATTTTATGAATTCTGCAAACAATGCGGTTTTGCACTTTTCAAAGTCGCTTTATTATATACGAAGACGACTTCTACATATCAACTTTTGTTACTAAGGCGTAATCCACCATTAAATTCCTTTTAAGCTGACAAAAGCAACACGTTTTCAGGCAGTCAGGTGTGCAGCCGCGGAAGCAATGCCTTCAAATTAGGAGTAGTTTGCTGTTTCAGCGGGTGGCTTAAAGTTACTTAGAACTCAGTTCACTTCTTGGCGAAGCGAAGCAGCTTTGTGCCAATTGGTGTAACAACTTAAGCTGTGGCCATATTAGCACTCACAACTTTTGTTAAATATGTATGTGCATATATGCACTTCTTGGCAAACAAAAAGAAAATGAGGAAGCTTCGTTGGAGATTCTCGCACTTCGTTACAGCATACGGAAGCATAAATTACGAGAATAAGTGGTTCACCAACGCTTTAACCACTTATGCAAACATGGTAAGTCTGCTGTTGGCTAAGACTTGGAGCATATATTATACACCACACTTACTCTTTTTGTTGCATAAGTAGTGTAAGTATTATTGTGCATGAGTTTTTGTTCTGATGTCAGTGATTTATCGGTAGTTACTCGGGATGAGTTTAAAGTTACTTAATCATAATTCTGGTACACTATGCACACTTCCAGTAAAATATATGTGTTCAGAAATTTTATTATCTCACAAATACCAAATATCAAGGTATATGTTAGGCCATAGATAATTTAAAAAAAAATTAGTTTTTTTGTAGAAAATGTCAATGCATATTCGAAGGTAAACCTAATATAAAACTTATCTTGCACTTTATCTACACCCAAAAAGTAAGTATAGCTTCTATTTTTAGGATATAGAATAAGTACACTCATGCCCTTATGAAACAATACGTTCTTTCAAGCGTGTAAGGCATACGCTCTGCATATATAATACTTACATATCTACCTTGCACTTCGCTTTCATAATTTAAAAACTTTGTTAAAATTATTTGAAGAACTTTTATTCCACTACTTCTGATTCTTTAAATCACACTCAAATAACACATAAATTTTTCACCTTCCTTGCTTCATTCTGCAAGCCCAATGGTCCATTATCATGCACCATTTTCACGCCAAATAAAGTAAACTTCGCAGTCAGCTTGAAATGTAAAATTTTTGCGCGTAAAGCTGTAACATTTATAATATATAAAGGTTATGCATGAGTAAATGCATAAAAAGCTTACTATTATTCACAAGTAAATGTTAAACGAACCGCATCTTGGCGAGCAAACTAAAGACTATGGTGTTAGTAGGAAATGTAACGCTATAGAGAGTAAATCTGTTCTCTTCATTTATTGGCATTATTAAAAATCAGCGGGACTCTCTTTCGTTTCCTTGGTAATTTCCTTTAAAATATACATATAATACAGACACACATACTTTAAGTTATCTAAACTAGTATACCCTGTCAACCTAAACGTTAAGCTTGTTTTAGGCATCTAGAGTTTATTTGTCTGAAGTATATTTGCTATTTCTCGAAACTAATGCCACCTAATAGCAAGTGTGTTCTACTTATATTTGGTTCATTTTTATTATTTTTTTGGTAATTTCCACATTGCCCTTAGCCATTTTGAAATTCCTCTAATGCGAGCTAATTACCATATAAATTTAAAAAACCATTCTACAAAAAAAAACATTCCACAGGCTTTTTAGAACACATTTAAATTAGAGAAAGCAGACTTGCCACCACGAGGTAACATAAAGACCTGTAAATATACAAAACTTTGCAAACAAAGCTCATTAAATTTCGCCTTTATCGCCTACTTGTTGCTTTTTCGGCTCGTTGCACGGAGAGTGAATAAACACAGACAAGTTGGTGGCGCTGATGTGCCCACATGTAATTAAATATGTGTATGTATGAGTGCTGGATAAAAGTGCCATAATTGTTGCTTATTCAGGGACGTTAATGTTCTTGGCTACAAATTGCAGAGCGACTTTCTAAAAAATATTGAGCCTCTTTCAGGCATATCTGCAACCCAAGGTATGTTTACTTCGTAGGCGTTGATGTGGGTTTTGCGACGGCATGCAATTAAAACTTAATTAATGTTATTAAAAGAGCCGCACAGGTGAAGAGGCTCGAGCCAGGTACAAGAGTTCTGCTCCGTTGTTCTTTACTGTAATTTGCATTGTCGAGGTAGGTGGACTGATGAAGCTGGAAATTCAGCAGGTTAAGTACTGTCCCCACAATTTTAGGAAAAAATTGTCAAAATTAGTTAATTTTAAAATGAAGTAAAACAGATGCATAAACAGCTATACTTGTCTGAAGAAGGAAAAATATTCTTGTTTTCATTTGTGCAAGCAATTTACTTGCCAAAAATTAACGTCAAATAACGAATAACAAAAGGAGTTCAACCCCTTAAAAAATCTTGGTAATAGTATTATTTTTTTACTACCTATACAATCTCAGAAATATATATGTATGTATACTTGAATAGTATATATTTTTTGAATACCGACTTCAATGTTCAAAAAAAAAAACATAAATTCGGATACATATGTTAAAACTCTTGTAAGGATATACCTGGAAAAGTGAACCTGAGCTATCAGGCTATTTTCTACAATGAAATGAATATCCTATAAAGTATTTATGTTAATGACAAGCTGAGTCGCGCTAGCTATTTATCGATCCGCCCCTACATACGCGCATTAGTCTCTCACTTTTTGATCGAAATAAAATTCTTATACAGAAAACTCTTAATCATTTTCTCTTACTCATGTAGCAAATTTTCTAAATGTCTCCACTTGTAAAATAACGGAGGAAAACCTCTGTGAAGTCGTATTTCAACACGTCACTCACTGAACTGACATGAATGCGATTGAGAATCGATTCCAATGCGGGAGCTTGTAAACTAAACACCAGTAGCCTTGTGCACATATTTGCAGAAAAATCGAGGCATTATTGGGTTATTCATAGCAAATACCACAAATTTAAACACGACGAAAGGCAATGACTAACTCGATTCTGCCGATGACAATCGGATTGAAATGTGAACAATGTAGGAGCTCACTCATACTGCCTGTGTCAAATCGACTTCCAAACTGTGCAGCTATGCTGAAGTACCTATGTATGCTCAATGGTAACTTGGTCGCTGCAGCATTTAGAATTGACAAGCACATTCCTGGAGGAAAATTAAATCATCGAATGAACAAGTGATTGATGCAGAACACGTGGGCTCAACACATGCTCAACATAAATTTGGCAAATTTTCGGATTTTTGAGGTTGTACATCAGGAAAATGGGTGAGTGACAATGTGCACTTAATTACTTCTTGAATCGGAGCTCTTTATTGCAATGTGTGTTGATTTATTTCAAGGACTTAAACAATACATTTACTCATTCCTTTCAACATATTTGCTATACTGATTTCTCTCCATTATCAATCTACTCGCCTAAGTCATCAGAAACAGTAGTTGACTGTGAGAATAATCTGTGTCATGGAAAGAAAATGTGTGCAATGGCAAATCTAAAATACAAAGTAGTAATCGTCGATAATAGAATTACCAAATTTATTGCTCAGTAGACGTTACAATTGGTCTGAGTGGTTCTAAAATGTATTTCATCGACACAAACAAATTATTTTTGAACAAAATCACCTTTCATGGTTCCATTTGTTAAAGAAATCTCGAGTAAAACACCTGTAATTAATGACAAAACCAGTAAACATAAACAACATACATTTTATATAATTCTATATTTGCTCGTGCTTGGAAAACTATAACCAATTTTTCCATATATGTAAAAGTTACATTTCCCCCCATAAACACAAACCCCTTTTGGGTAAACTTATTTTTGCAAAAGAATTATTGTTCTGGAGATTGTGGTTGCCAACAGTTTACTGTTGTTTGCTTTTAGTTAAAGTGTGGTTGCAAACTGTAAAGGCAAACACGGCTGTCAGCCTACTATGTAAACACACTGGACGGAAAGTTGCCACCACATGGGTACTTACATATACAAGTATATCTGTTTGCGTTCGGTTAAATTGTGTGGAGAGTTTTGAGAAGAATGTCGCATTTCAGAACGAATTAGAGGCAAAATTGCAAAGCGATGGAAAATGTGTATATGGCCACAAACGCAAATATCGCCGCAATTGTGTCCGGTTAGCAGAGAATGCACACATACTTTGTTGGTCAGCAACCGATGTCAGTGCTAAGTCAACATTTTAAAGTCTCATCTCATCGAAAAGTTAACTTATATTAAATATTCCAAGCAGAAGAAGCAGTATAAGAAAGAAAAGACTTGAATGTGAGTATATTCTATCAAAAAAAGTTAAACTAAAATTAGATAAAAATTATACTGTGCATTGAACATAATCAAAGTCCTTACTTTACATAGAAATAAAAGCGGGAGATTTTGTAATACTTTGAAAAGAAAAGTATTTGAATATTTATATTAAATATATTTTGTCAAAACGGGCAACAAGTTCAAAAATATGCGAATTTTGCTTTTACAAAAATTGTGTCAACTTATAGTCAAAAGATGTTACAACTATGAAGATAAAAGAGGCACACATAAATGCAAGACCTCAAAGGCTTTAACTCGGCATAATAATACTTTTGTACTCTTACAAGCAATTACCCATGTGAGGATCACAATTATGTGGAAAATACAAGAAAAATGTAACAATGTAAACCTTGTATTTTCATCGCCTGAAGGAATTCAGAGAATAGCAGTAGAATTATATGTGGTTGAAACCTTTGCACTACCACAAAGGTAAAATGTGCTTCATCCTCTCAAGAATAATTAAATTTAACTCAGCTACTTGCAGTAATACGAGCCTTGCTAGAGCAGGCATGTCACTGCAAAGCTTCTTTGCATCAGGGTACCACCTCTGGATATGTGCTCGCCATGTGTATATTAGGGAGAGCGCAAAAGAAGACGAAAACCAAATTTATGCTACAGAGAAAAAAAATTAAATTTGAACCGTTGGGGATCAAATTACTTAAAAATTCCTCTAGAGAAAATTTGTTCTACACATAAATTCATATCTGCAGTTTTAGAGTACTCAAATCAAATAAAAAACAACAAAAATGTATTTTTTTATAAAAATCCAACAAATAACATAGATTTAAAAAAAACATTTATAATCTAGATTTGCCAAACACAACTTTTTATATTTCTGTGAATTATTTGCTCTCCAATGTTTCGGTTATCTAATAGAATTCAGTTTTCGTTAATGTAATTTTGTTTTAATATTTTTCTTGTTTATTTTTCATAGCATTAGCCCTTTTTCACTTTTCAAATTCTTTAAATAAATATACGAAATGCCTGCCTATCGCGGATATTTTTCCCGGTATAAAGAGTATTTTGGCTTACCCTAATGTACTGCATACAACAGGTTACACCAAAACACGTCACCAGTTCTTCACGTGCTAACAATTTAAATAATATAACTTTTTTGCTCGATGGCAGTGCGAGTTAACTTTTTTATAGCGATTGTTGTTGCTTTACGAACATCTGAATGTCACAGGAAAGTAAAGAATGTGGAAGTTATGCGGGATTTTTCAGTACTTTTTTTGTGAATTAACGTTTTGTTGTCAACGACAATTAAATGTTTTATATAATATACTGTTAAAAACTTAACTTATTGAACTGCTAAATACTATTAAACCGAATGAAATAATTAAGCTACAGTTAATGAGTAAATTCCTTCTCTACGTACATAGGTATTTAATTCCATTTGAATTAAATTACATTTTAATTTTAAAATTTTATTTTTCTTACAAACTCACATTAATCGGTAAATGCCATATAGTCCTTTTTTATTTTAATTAATTTTAAACTGACCTAGGCATGTAGATATTGCATTTCAATTAATGTTTGCACCTTTTTTAATATAATGGGTTACATGTTCTCAAATACAGAAAGATAAGTTGAAACAATGAAATGAAGGATAATTCAAAAATATAAATTGGGCAATAACTTTTATGTTATTTATTTATGTGTTTTGAGTATTTCTGTCATCATTTATTGTAATAATTGACAACCAGCTTAACTTTGTTTAGGAAAAAGTTCACGTGTTTTTAAATATTGAATACACCTTCCAACTGAAACACCCTGTAAATCATTATTTTAAAAATATTTGCAAAATATGCTGTACGAAAGGCTTTTAATACAGGTATATTTACAAGCATATGCTCAGTTATTCGGAATATTTATTTATTAATTTAACACCACGCACAACCGCAAGCAAGGCCGCAATTATTTCAAATTTAATACAGTGAAAGCGGCCGTGATAAAAGGAATTCAAATTACAGTCGAAAGTTTAAAACCGACTATATCAGTTTTTACAGCTTGACAGCAAAATTTAGTTTTCTAAATTCCGAAATTATTTTAATACAAACACATTGTTTTCTAGCCGCGAACGGAAATATAATATTTATGCCTCTGAAGCTACTGCTGGCAACAATGTTTATATAAATATACAAAATGTTCTTTACTTTGGATATTAAATGAAACTAGTTTTGAAAGTAAACAATTTTATATATTTTTATTCTTTGCTGCCTATTCCAAAAGCAACTTACTTTAATAGTATGTTTGCTTTTACCCTTTGTTTTTTATTTCGTACTCTACACAGCAGTTTATTGGATTCTGTAATGCTGACGTAAACGAATTAAGGTACGTTACAGGAAAGATTGAAGCCAAGTAACAAACATAGTTTTTGTATTGCGTTAGTTTTAGTCTCAGAAATAAAATCTTTAAAATTTTATTTTAGAAAAAAAAATTATAACTTTTTATAGTTCACTTCAATCTGCATAGTACATATGTTTTGCGCTCACATCATTTACTGTGACATCAATGATGTCCTTGAGTATGCTTTCATGTGTCTGTTGTAATTTAACATGAGAGCATCAGGTTTGTCTTTGTATATTTTAGTACTTCAATTTTGCTTCATTTGCAAACAGAAAGATATGTAGTGTCAAGTGATTTCGACAGGTTCCGATTTCTTGCTTGTGTGAATTTCAAGTGGTTGGGCCAATCAAGTTGAGAATTTAAATTTATATATCAAATGCAGTGAGCATTCATACCACAAGTAAACTATAAATTCTATGTTGCTCATACGACATGGCATACTGCGCATTAAATGATATACTGAGCATTAAAATTTTTAATTCGGGGGAGATTAATAAATAAATAGCAGTAGTGTATTTATTTTATGTGACCAAAACTAATTTGAAGTTGTAAAGTATGCAAAAGCAACGACTAATTCCTAAATGGACCGATATTAACTATTTATATTTTTAGTTTAGTTTATTTCTGTTAAGTAAAGGGAATATGGAAAAACTGGAAATGTGGTAATAGTAAATTATTTGCATTTTTATGCAATAAATAATTATTGAAGGTTATAAAATGCATACAAAATTTAATTAATTGAAATGATGGCTTTCGTACCATTGGTGTTTTCGGTGAGTGGAGTCGACCATATAACGATCCAAAAATGTGGCGAGCTAAACATTTTTGTGGTTTATGTTATTGGCTTAACTGATCCTCAACGGTGGCGTAAACTCACATGTTTTCACCGAACTTTCTGTTTTGGCATATGAAACAGTTTTGGCAAATTATCATGCATCAACGCTAATTTTCCAGAAACTTTTCAATAATTTTATCATATATTGCGTAAGTTCATCGCAACCCAATTGAATACACAAGTTTATGTTTACAGTATATTTGTCTTTTGAGCTGCGGTCTAATTAAATTCGAATGTAAATGCAACGCCGTATGCTCCACTCAATCATTCACCAACTATCGGGATACTTTTCAATATCTTTAAATTTTTCTAGTGTTAATAATTTTGAAATCTAGAGAGAACTTCTATTTGTGCATTTTCGCTGGAGGTAAGATATATATAATATTTTCGAATCATTTATTTATTCTTTGTTGACAATATTTACAAACTTCAGATTTGAAAACAACAAAATACAGAAACTCGCACCAACCACCAGACCACACGATGATATAGTTTTTTATAATTACCTATACGAATTGCTTTTATATCACTTCTTGAAAACGCTCAAGGAGAAAATGGTGGAAAAATAAAACATTTTTGGGATATGGATCAACACATCTCAATGATACTGCTAAGAAGAGCCGGTAGAGTAAGAAGCTTAATACAATTCTTTTGTAGAGCTCCATTGCTTATGAGTATTGGATCAATGTAAGATAATATTTGTAGATCTGGCTTAATTAATTCAACAAATTATCTGCAACTGACCACAAAATTGCGGTAATAATCGCGGGAGCGAAAGACAAATGCAAATATTGAACATTTTTTCATAAAAGCCATATATGTTCTTATGTGTAGTGCGGGATTATTTGTGTGACAACCTTATTTGCGGTTGCACAAAAACATTTGGTTCAGCTGTTGCTGCTGTTGTCTCTGCGGTTTTATATGAGGTTATGTTGGTGGCAGCTCGGTTGCTACTGTGGCGCGCCATGCGGTCTCAGCTCTGTCATAAACATTTACTCGTTCGCTCCCTCTCCGGCTTAAGCAGCTTACATTTAATTTATTTTAATGTTATGCTGTCCACGCCACATGGGAGGTAATTATAAAAACTTGCCCCAGAGCACGTGGTTGGGGCGGCGAGAAGACAAAAAGAGGTGATTTCAAATTGCCCTTAAATTATTTTCCTTTCATTTACTTTATTTTGTCTTCTTTTTCCAAGATTCATCCTACTAAAATATAGTTTAAATTCCAAATACATAATTTAAAAAGAGGTAATAATTTCTTATTTTACAGCCACATATGATGACATATCGCTTGAGGTCGGCCTGCTAACAGTGTTATTTCGAACGAAAGTAAAGTTATTGCTGTTGGTTTTAAAAATATTTATATCCATCAGCGTATAATAATAATAGGGACTTAATACATATAAACATGTATACATATTACATTCGTGATTCCTCATTAAGACTTACACCGAGAAAAGCTGCAGATACAATATATGTATGTTTGTGTAGCAAAATGGCGTGACAACATGTGGCCTTTTCAATTTAAAACTTAATGTAAATCACATTTGTTACGGATTATGCCAATTAAATCAGAATTAACAGTGTGAAAACAAGCTGGCTACAAAGGACCAAAGATTCACATGCATACAACTCGTTCTGTCGCGAATTCATTTCATTTATTTGATCAGTAGCAGATGTTAGTGGTTGCGGACGATAATAGCAGGTCGTAGAAATTTTAATGATAAATGAGAGACGATATTGAATTTCTGGCTATTTTGCTGAAAATTTTGGATTTAAACTAATTGCTTTGTAAAAGACGAGTAAATCACATATGTAAAGCTTCTCCATTTTTCCCAAATTAAACGTACACATATGTATATATGTATGATTACAAAGGTAGTAATAGTCTTCTGTGTTTACTCCCACATGCTACTTATAATGTTTGCTTTTAATAGTATGATTTATAATCTTAGCATCTTTGATTTATGCTTCCACTTTGACACTTATATTTTCACCAGGCATAATGCCACTTCACTTACAAAATAAGAGAGGAAATATCAATGAAAATACCTTTTATAATAACAAATTATTACATTTCATTAACGCATACAAATGTTTTCCATAATTCATTTTCACTTCGTAAACATATCGCGATTATCTAATAAATTACAATAAATTTACACGCGTGACATGCGCCGCCTCTTCACTCTTGACCACCCACGGTGTGTTACGGGTTTTATGAAACGGCGACCCGCATCTGTTATCTGTCCAAGTATGAGTTTTCGCTTAGAAAGCTAACAAATTTTCTTGCCAATTATTGCACACATTCACAAATTCTACAATACTATATGCATATGTTTATGCATTCATTGGGCTGTAATCCGTAGAGTATTATCAATTTGTTCCATCGTCCAACACCGGCAACACATGTTTTATTCTATTGTTATTGTTGGATATATTTATATAGAACTGTTGCTTGTTTTGCTGATTTTGGAAATCTATTCCAAACACAATTACATGTTTATATTCATTGGTCCGTATATTTATTAACAATAATAACAAAAAACAAATTGGTATTGTTGGAAGCAAGCTTGCCGGAAAAACATCACCAATAATATAATGGTTTTATGAACGATTTAGTTGCCAATTACTTTGATGTTACCCTCATTGTTAGTGATGGCTTGTTATTTACCTTGGTTGATGCCACTGAAAAACAGCTAAATTTACATTGTTATTTTATGAAGCTGTACGCACTTAGTTCTGCTGGAAAATAATAGAGTCTTTTTTGTAAAATATATAAAAACATTAGAAAATTTGTTCACTAAATTTTCCTCCATCTTCTATTTATCTGTTCCAGTAGGAAAAAGTCACGCGCAGGACATGCACCTACAATCCACAAATAGTTAGCACCTTGAACTTTCTACAGAGTGATTTGGTGTATGTAAATGTGTCAAGAGCACTGCTTTTCTATTTAAATGTAACTCGTACACATTTATGTGCAAAAGCACACGCACGTATACAATATCAGTTAGTTGAGCAGTTCAAAATCAAATTTGCATATGCAGACGGGAGACACAATGTTGACAAATCACATGGAGACAAGTAAACATATTCAACATGTGTATATATATACATACGTGTGTGTTTTTCATGCATCAATTTTTGGATTTCTTTTACCAAATTCAGCATGCGCTTGCCAAAGTACTAGCAAATAATGATAAATTAACAATTTTTTATATATTTGAAACCTATAGTTCAAAGTTTCAACTCATACTTTATCTTTATTTAGATCGCATTGCTTGTATGAACAAGATATACATATGTAGTGACGTAAATGCATTTGCCAGTGCCTTTGCGAATTTATATCATTATCTTCATTTAATTTACTAATTTTGAAGGAATTAAGTGTTTCTTTGAACAACTACTTGGCAACTCGACTACTTTCCGCGTATGTCTTGGGAAGATCTTCTTCCTGTATAGGAAGCTTCAATATTCCATCTACCTTTGAAGTAAATTCTATCAAATTTTGGAAAATGGCTTGTACAACACTTCAAGTCTCTTTTGTATATGTTTCACAACAGCAATTATCACCTAGCTGTTGTTACTGACATATGAAACTAATTGAGATGAAAGGAGGATTAGTTGTGTGTATTTAGTTATCAAAAATCCCTTAATAACATTTTGCCTTCCCATATATTAAAGTCAAATATAATCTGTGTGATGCTTTATATTATATATTATTCTTACATGTTAGATCCGTTGTACTTATTTATATTGCGTTGATTTCAATATTTCCCCGAAACATGAGAAAACCTTATTCGACGTTGTTTTTGTTCATTGACACGCAGAAGCCATAAGCTGTTAAATTTTTTCAAATATTGTATTTTGGTAGTTTTTACCAATATGACATATGTATTTAATTTCACGTTCTGTTAATCGTAAAACCTGTAGCGGCGTGTAAAAGTTTCGAAAGCATACAAAAACTCAAAAGGATAATAAATTTAATGTGAATGAGGGGGAAAATATCCAAAAGCTTATGCCCACTGAACTAATTGTAACAGCTGCCGGTGGGGCGTATAAGTAATTTTTTACTCTTATGTGGGAGTTATTGGGAAATGTTTTTTATTCGCGAGTGCACCACGTACTTGTTAAAAACTTTATCTCAAAAAACAAAAAGCTGATACTTATGTGACAGCGGTACTCTCACCAGCTTAATAATAGGAAAAACTTATTTTTTTACTCATCAATGTAGCACATCACTCAGGAAGCCATAATATTATTAGCGCAGGTACATACAGTATATAAATATATATGTTAGTCGACTACTTACAGGCGAGATAAATGGAATACAAAATTAAATCACACTGTGAACTGTAAATGAAAAGAAATGAATTTGAAAATTTTTTATTACTTATGTCAAAAAAGTATTATGCATTCTGAAACAGATATATCCATTAAATGCGAAAGAAAATTCTACAGGAAAAACTATATGTACATAAAATCAAAATGTTTAATACGTCAAAATTTCGTTTTCTTAAATGTAGAGAAATTTAAAAATTGTTACGAAAGAATATGGATTGTGATATAACAAAACTCCCTGAAGGTGCTGAAGGTCATCCCAAAAAGTGCTAATGAAAAGAGTTTCGAAGACTGGAAAAATCATTATCAAAAGTGTATTACATCTGGTGGGGATTACTTTGAGGGCGAAAATTTTTCGTTTTATTTACATTTTCCGGGTAGTTTTTTGAAAAAATTGCATATACTAGTAAGTATTTATACGATAATATGCAAACTTCGGTTTCTTGGATAAGAAATTTTTAACTCAAAAATTATGCAAACAATCGTTTTTAAATTAGTTTTCACACTTAATCCGGTTGAAACTTTACGAAAATAAACAAACTTATACCTGCCACAGTTCAGAAAGCGCTTAGAATACAAATTACATAAGACTTTGTACGAAAAAGTGTCACTTATCTATAGCCCAATCGTGCGTCGATTCAAGCATTGACCTAAATTTGAGTACAATACACCATTGGATAGTCTCCACCTACATATGGGTGCGAATCCTGAAATTTGGACTGCATTTTCTGAGTGCTTAGGCATCAATTAAAGTGGATATTACCTTCACAAAAGCATGTGTATTTGGCAGTAGACGGAGTTGTTGTTCAAAATGAAGAACGTTTACGTAACTGTACTATGCAATTAGAAAAACAAACGCTGACAGCTGAAGCATTCGGTTACTGAGCAAAGTGCAAGTTGTAGTGTTCTCTTCAATTGTCTGCCGTTTAAAGCTCTAGAGTACGATGCAGTGAAGCTGTCACAGTAAGGTGAATGGAGCGGATTGCCAGGCCAAGAGCTTTCGGATTATTTTTACGTTGTGATGCCTAAATTGAGGAGGAGACTTAAAGGGAATGTTTGTTCATAAGCTTAAGCCTGAGCTTTGGTAAAAATACAAAAATACAAACATGTACATGGCTTGTACTTTCTACTATGTTAATTGAAAAACGTGCGCAATTTTCAAATTCAGGATTTACTGGGTATCGTTTTGCTCAATTAACAATGTCAGTTACGTCATTATTTTGGCTATCTATTGACATTAGACTCATACTTCATGAAATGTCTACATATTTAAGATTTTATTGAGAGCTTTAATATTTTGGTAATGAAGTTTTAAAAAAAAACTCGTAAATAGGTCAGTTTTTGTTACATTCTTTTAAAATAAATCAATTTCTAAAGTATTTAGTGTTCTCTTCAATTGTCTGCCGATCAAAGCTCTAGAGTACGATGCAGTGAAGCTGTCACAGTAAGGAGAATGGAGCGGATTGCCAGGCCAAGAGTTTTCGGATTATTTTTACGTTGTGATGCCTAAATTGAGGAGGAGACCTAAAGGGAATGGTTGTGAAAAAATTTTTCATAAGCTTAAGCCTGAGCTTTGGTAAAAATACAAAAATACAAACATGTACATGGCTTGTACTTTCTACTATGTTTATTGCAAAACGTGCGCAATTTTTAAATTCAGGATTTGCTCAATCAACGAAGTCAGTTAAGTCATTGTTTTGGCTATCGATTGACATGAGACTCAAACTCTTATGAAGTGACTACATTTTTAAGATTTTATTGGGAGCTTTGATATTTTGGTAATGAAATTAAATAAAGAGGTCAGCTTTTTGTTAGATATTTTTTTCAAATAAATCGATTTCTAAAATATTTTAAATTGAAATAATTATAATGTTTTCAAATATGCCACTGTTCGAGTGACTAACGACAAGCAACTTGTTTCTAAAAGCACGTATGCCTCAAGCAAAAAATTCCAACTGTTTTTCTGCTTTTTCAAGTTGCCCTGGCAAAAAGTAATCACCGCTAAACGAAGTTGCGCCTCTACACACAGACACAAGTACGCATGCATCGTTTGGTGATGAAACAAATGGTCCAGCAATCTAACGGAAACTTCTTCATGTATTTTAATATGTAACATTTGAAACAGCTTTTTGCCTATCTTGTTGGTGATAGAGTCGCCGTTTGGAAGTTTGGTCGGACATATACACATATGATGGAGGTGGGACCGTTCAATTTGAATATTTGCATTTGTCACAAAAGTATTTCAGCATTTTTGAAATAATAAGAAATATTTATATAGAAAATTTAAAACCATAATACAATAATAGAGCCATTTTAGCAAAATTTTTTTTAAATAAATCATAAAAAATTTCTAAAATATGTGTGTACATAGAACACCATTTACATTTAACATAATGAAAATAAAGCGAAGCCCTAACTAGATGATAGGGTGAAGCAGAGTCTTCTTACCTCTCCTTGTTGGGAAATACTTATTTCATGATTTTTCTAGATACCTCCACTGTCTTAGCCTTCATTGCATGTCTGCATCTACCAGGAAAATCCCCAAGCGTCGCTGAATTTTTCCTGCGTAAAAACACAGTTTGTAACACTCTGGTGCTCCAGCTCACTCACGTACACATGTTTACGCATTCTTTATGCCTCGATATTTAAAGCTTAACAACGCGTACCACAGACGACGTCACCGAGAATATTCACCGCGTTCCATCAAATCGTGCGGCGGTTGCAACAACAGCAACAACATTTTAGTACGTGCATTCTGGTTATTTGCATGCATAAGTGGCATTTCGGTAGCGTCTGCACGCTTGCAAATAAAGCAACAATTTTACGATCGTCGTTCCATTTTCCCAACGCAAACTTCCATCCAAATTTTCAAGTACTGAAAAATCTACAAAATTCGCCAGAGTTTTTGAATGAGTGGGTGTATGAATGGAAGTGTGCGTTTAAATGCTGATTCTGACTTAGCTACTTGTAATTATTCATGGCGATTTGTATATTCGGAAGCTCTTCTAATGTTCGACGTGTGATTCTGCTTTCGTGGAAACTATTTCGGTACTATTTGGATACTAATTTGCGATTGTTTGCAATAAGGAGAAGATATCGGATGTCCTTCAATTTTGTTGATTTGAAGTTTGTTAGGAACTAAGGAAGTATAACAGTTTACTTACAAAAAAAAATATCTGTTGCTTCCAATTGGCACATACATCACTGCTTAGATATGCAACTTTGGATTTTTTTTTTCAAAATGCAATGAAAAATTAAATATCCACCAGTCGTTTGTTCTTGTTTTTTATATAAGGCACCATCAAACAAAAAGAAGAAATTTTTCTTTATGTTGTGTCTCAAATTTCGAAAGCATACAACCTTCAAATTTTTATTTTTATGTTAAATAGGGGGAAACGGTACACAAATCGTATTAACTGTCAAACTGTCTCATATTCAGCATATTGATTTTCTCAGTTTCCATCTTATAGTACAATATTTCTGTAAAAGTATAGCTTCGAGGCACAAACTTCGTCTTTCGCATTTCAAATATCATTTGATTTTTAAATTCATTTTTATATTGAGTTTCAACAAGAAATAATAATATTCGCAGCATTATGCAAAGTGCCATTAACAACACAATAAATACACCCTAAAGCAGTTGTTGTTACACGACACGGTGCTAAAAACACTCGAGGCACTACAGCAATACAAATCTTTTTGTGCGTAAACTCACACACACATAAATACTCACGTTGTTGTTTCTGTTGGGTTCTTATTTGAGTTTTGTTGAATTTAATTTTGCTCAGCAACCATAGAAATTCATCAGCGTCGAAGTTCCACGATTGCAGACATTTCAATAGGCTTATCAGCGTGATTGTTGTCATCCGCTTACAACAGTGTAAACAAATATACATATTCACACATATCTGATGCTTTCTGCAACTTAAAATTGTCGCGTTTATATTGTCTTTGAAGACATTGATTTTAAGTTTGTTCTTTTTATCACTCAAAGCTCAATACGCGAGGTGATTCTTGAATTATTTTATGTTAAACAACTAGACAACTTGAAGTAAAATATTGAAATGATTTATGGAAATTGTTTAAAATGTATAGTTATAAAAGAAATATACATACTGTGTAAAGCTGTAAATTATTTTCGACGACACCAAAAAACAAAATTTTGCTCTTCACTTTTAGCCTATTGTGTATTCTTTAACACTCAGCGATTATTCTTACTAACACTCAAATTGAGAATACTATATCCAAAGGCCACACAAGTGCACTTCGATTTCCTCTAGCCAACTCAGCTGTCAATATAAGTCTCCTCGATTTATTTTGAGAGAATAAATGTCAGCTCGATTGCTTTCTTCCTCTCAACATCACTCTATTCTGAAGCATTTACGGTGTTGCTGACAGCTTGAACGCCAAATTGATGTTAGCAATCGCTATGAATTAAATTCACCATCCTACTGTTAGTGGCGGCCATTAGTTTGCGTGTCGACCGTTAACGAAGTGATTGTCAATTTATGAAAGGTCAACACTGATGGTGGTGATCCTGGCGTGCACATTGTAAAATGAAACCATAAAATACGTGCAGTGGCGTAACTATACCGTTCGAGGCCCGTGGCAAATTCATCGAATGGGCCCCCTGCCCTCCCACTTCCCCAATATATAAAGAAGCTGAACCAACAACAATAGTATTTTTTATTTTATAATATTTATTTATACACTTTTATTTGTAAGAGTTAACTAATAAATCACTACGTGAAGTAGGTACATACAAACTTTATAATTATAATTTCTTGATTTGCTAATTATTCACTTTTAATTAAAGGTACCTAATTTAAAGTACATATTGAACTGAAATCACAATTTTATTTTAAGTACACAATTTTAATTATTAAAATTCCTTTCTTCGGACTTTCTGTTCAGCAAAAGTGTTATTGACATCATCAAAGTTCAAATTTCGGGCCATAGAATTTTCGATGGATAGAATAGCCAAATTGCCTTAACCTTTCTTGTCCCATAGAATTTCTTAAATAAGTTTTTATCAATTTCAGTTTTGAAAATGATCGCTCGGCACTAGCCGTAGTTACAGGAATGGTGAGAAATACAGAAATGCAGTGCAACACTTCAGGAAAGCTTGAAGATATAAAATGATTCTTTATTATTAATAAGACGACCTTTCTATTTCGTGTTTAAAAGAGGATCGAAAACTGAGAATTTCTTTGGAAAACGACATAGAATATATCTTTTTTATATAAATGGACAAATGCTAAAGCCTTTTCCAATAAATCAGTATCATTCAAGTTTTGCAAAGTGGCAGGCTGCAAGACACTAAAATTGGAAACAATTTCAATCATTCCAAGGAAACGCGATCTAAGTTGATTAATGATGATGTCTAATACACGATAGAATACGTTCACTTTAAAACAAGCTTTCAGGATCTTGGAGACGTTCATCCTCACAAATTTCATCAAAATGACGTTTCACTTTTCTCTGACGAGTTTTAGGAAATTCAGGGTTTATAGACCATTTAACTGCAATACTATTTGCTTCCGTTTTTAAATCTTCAAATTCATGTCGATACTTTTCAAGTTCTTCTAGACAGATTTGCAAACGCTTTGAAGCATTTGAAAGATCGACGGCTTTAGATTGAAGTGCTTTAGAAGCCGCGTCTATGGTTTGTAAGACTTTGCAATGGAAAACCAGCAACATAATAAAATTGTAGTTCTCTACCTTCTTCTTTAGCAAGATAGCTTCATTTCTCTCATCTGATTTGGAATTTGATATAAAATGGTTTTTGTTAGCGCTTTTTGAACATCAACAAATCGAACCTTTAAAGCAAACATGGCATCAAAGCGTCCTGCCATCAAGTTGGATTCATTGGTTTTTAATGTTACTGAATTTGATGATATAACGGTTTCTCCTTTTTTTGTTGTCAGATATAAAACTAGATAATATATTCCATCGTCTAATACTATGGCCAAAAAAAATTATAAATTTGTTGCACAGTTTCGAATAATGTTTGTATTTCTATGACCTCTTTTACTGCATCATTTACTACCAAGTTTAAATTATGAGCAGCACAATGGACATACACTGCATTTGGCTCTATATCTCTTATGAGTTTTTGAATTCCGCCATAAGTACCTTTCATAGTATTAGCTCCATCGTACCCTTGTCCACGGCACTTATTCAGAGAAATACTTTTGCCATTTATGGATTTTATTATCTGCTTGGACATTGCTAAGGCAGTTTGATCCTCATGAAATCTTAAAAATGACTCTTTAATTACGAGAGCCTTTGGAGTCCATTTTCATCTTTCTCGATTACACAGTAACGGTAAAGTTCACACAATTGATCTGTTTTGGAAATATCTTGAGTAGTATCAAACAAAATGGAATAAAACGGCGCGGTGACTATTTCATTTACCAGGGCATTTTCCACTTTTTGAACCAGAACAGCAATGAGGTCATTTTGTATTTTTGGACTTAAGTATTTAATCTGGTCCTTAGGTTTGCTTAGCAACTCTTGTAAAAATAGGTTCGTATTTGGCTAATAACTCAACAATACTCCAAAAATTTCCTTTGGACCAGAATCGTTGCCATATACCGTTTCTTTATGACCACGAAAAGCTAAATTACAGATTGAAAGTATCAGAGTAACATCAAGAAGTCTAGTGAGTACCTGGCGCAAAAAAATTTTCTCTCTTGATAATGGACTCTTGCTCTTCATCTAGTGTTCCATGTAACTGCCACTGTCGATGTACAAAACATGAATGCAAATGTTCTTCGATGTCTCATGTCTTTCTATGGCTTCCACAATATGTTTCCAATCATCATTGCCTTCCATTCAAATATTTTTGTATATTTTTAGACGCCCTATTTGCGAATAACCAACATGGTGCACAATATGCTTTTTGAAGCAATAGAGAATAGGACAGCCATGTACGTTCTAACTTTACGCCAGATTTAGAAACAGTGTAATAATATTTATATAAGAAAGATCTATTGTTACTATCCCTTAACAAGGGGCCTTTTTGGTTTACAGTTGTGGTTGCTCTGAATATAAATATTCACTGTTATCGGGCCCTGCGATATTGCCACTTCTTCTTGTATACTATCTTGATTATTAAAGTACTGACTTATTTTAGGTAACTTTTTATTTTGTTCTTCAGACTCCTTCTTTCGCTTTCTTTTTTCGCTTCCACTCTGATACTTTCTAGAACAAAACCGCAAAAAGTTTGTAATAATACTATAGCTTTATTTATTGAAAAATCTACTTAATTGCTAACAAATGCCAAAAAAGCGACCGTAAAAAAGTTTATAACGAAAGTCCACCGATTGTTCAAAGTTCAATTCAAGTGTCAAATTTTGTAAGTTTTGAAAAGAACGATGAACATAGGTACCGAAATAATTTTGGTGGTTACGAATGTCAAAATAGTGAAATTGATTTTGAAATGCGCGATGAGAATCATTATTTTAAATAATAATTTCGTAACTTGTGATTTCAAACTTTACTACCGATACCTACCGACGATGTAAATGATTAATTTTATGGGTAGATTAAAAATTTAAAATAATTGTAATAGTATAAATTAATTAAATATTAGAATAAAATTCTTACCCAGTAGACATTGTCAACCTATTTTCACAATTAACTAATTAAATATATCTTCACTTGCAACAAACAACCAAATCTTACAACAATAAACTGCTAATTGCTTGGTGAGTTCTTGCGTAATACAATAGTGGAGTTTTTCATATACAAACTCGAATCGGGGATTCCCCAAGCATCAGCAAGTATTACCAACATAAATTTTAAGCAGTGTTGCCGTTTGAGAAAGAAAAAAATACACCAAACTCATTTCAAAATTGCGCTAAATTTTAGCTGTGCATTTTTAATGGCAATAAGAGAAGATGTGCTTTTATGTGAATTTATTTAACCATTATTACATTTATCAAAATCAACTAAATTAAATAACTGAATATCTTTCTGGTCATCATTACGTTCGGGTGCGATGGTGTGCCCTTCACCAGATGCCGTTTCTTTTTTTACAGTTTTAGTCATTTTCTTCAAACCGTGTTCAGGCAACATAAAAGTGTGGCAATTTTTCTTAAGAACTTTCAACTGATGACGTATCATTATAATTGAACTCTGTTAGTAAGATCAGAGACAGTCATAACATAACACTTTAATGTAAAAAAGAGACAAAATATTAAACGCATCAATAACATTGTTGTCGGCGAATACTAAACCCTTTGGGGAATTCCCAGCTCGTTATTTTCCTAACGTTTTACGGCGCTGACAATTAAACTTATTGGCTTAAATTTACGATCGTCAATAATTTTTACAATTTTCTACTAGATTCCGAAAAATATTGTTAGCGCATTGTATTGAGAAAAAAGCGCTGAAGAGTCTAGAATTGCGCTATCTAGCGCGAAATGCGCTTAAACGGCAACACTGATTTTAATGGCGGCAATATACCTAGTATCAGCGAGACACCCTGAGACATGCCCAGTGAATATAAAATATAAACAATAAACAAATTTTTTGAGGTATGTTTGTCCACACATGTTTCCGAAATTATTACGAGTAATTGGATTTTGACCATTCTTTCTAAAACTGGGTTAAATTTTTTTTTACTAATGCATTGAAAGTTTAATACCTAGGTATATTTTTTTTAGCTATGTATGCAACTAAGAAGGTAACAAATAAATTAAAGACAAAACTTTTTTTTACTTAAGTAATGTGTATGTATAATAATAAATGTTGGGAATTGAGATTTCCTCTGACCGGGGGCCCCTTCGGGCTGGGGGCCCGTGGCATTTTGCCGACTTGCCACCCTGTAGTTACGCCACTGAATACGTGTATACTCCAATTGTACAAATTGTCGAAGGTGAATTGCTTCTACAAGTTGATTGAAAGTTGCCACTTGCCTTCTTGCGTGTATAGCTTGATTTTCCCATAATTAGTTTTAGCTCGAGTAATTCATTATACCTTGAACAGGATATATTAGCAACCATCCAGTAAGAAACGTCAGGTGCCCTATAAAATATATATACATGTAGTAGATAAATGATTAGCGTGATAAGGCGAGTCGATCTAACCATGTTCGCTGACTGCCTGTACATATGCAAACAATTTCCTCAGCTGACTTACTTGAGGTCCAAAGTTTAGTATTGAAAATATCGAATGCCGTGGACTGAATTGGGAAAATAGACGCTTATATATCCACTAATGTGTCCACGGTTTTGTGTTTGTCTTCTAATCTTTATTCCCATTACTACGATCTGAAAAATCTACTAAATTAACGATATTTGGATGATAATTAAACCCGTAAGTTGTCAAATTTAATTAAATACCACCAAATGAAAAGAATAAATTTATTATCTATTTCTTCACTCCTCTTAACTTCTCCATCTCCTTTAATTTTCTTTGTCGAACTTTTATGCGGTTCATCAATTATTTACTTGCGAACACGTAAAAGCTTTTATATGCGTCTACTCGTGTACATATATAAGTTCAAATTTACTTATTCTCTAACTCAAAAAGAGAAAGTTTCTTACCAAACTTGACTAAACAGTTTTCTCTATGGCGTGAAAATGCTTTAGTGTCATGGGTTATTGTTCTTCAACTAAGAAGGTACAACATTTATTATTTACCTGAGTGTGAGTGAGTAAAAAGTGAAAGCTTTTAAAAAAATATTGGCAAAGTTAAAAAAAAAAATAATTCTGAAGAACTAAATGCATATACACGTCTCTAACTAGTTTGAAAATAAATTTGACATTTTTTATTCCATATATAACCAAGGAATGTACATTCACAATAATATATTCATAAAATCATATGTAAAGGCACATTAGTTGTTTTTATTATTACGCCACATAAAGCAATAAATTAAAGCTCTCCCTTAGTATGAAAACTTCCACTATTTGTGAGCCGATGAGCGGAATTGACTAAAAATCATCGTGTTTTGCAAACAGGGGCAAAATAATGAATAGTCTGCCTAATCGAAAAGTTGACAGATCTTATAGTCACATATGCAGAGCCTCATACAACACCTGTTTAGAAGAGCAAGCACCTCAATTTTCCTAACTGACTCACACGCTGGTATAATATGCTCACAAATAGCTTCAGAATATTAAGCAATTACTTCAGAGAGTACAGTCCTTTACATACATACTTAGTACCATCAGATGCATGCAAAAAATGTGTAAACAAATGTTATTGGCAATTGACTTAAGGCTGAAATTCGTAATTATCCTTGGCAAAGTAGCTACCATGAATTTCAAAGCATGCAAAGCACGCCCTGAAAATGTCATAAATTTTACAAAGCTCTTTGCTTCAGTGCTGTCAATGCTATTAACTTCAGTGTGGCTCAAGTGATTACCAGAAACGGGTGATTGGGTGGACTAATCTGTGCACGTATGTGAACAAACTATACTCTTTAACATAGTTACAACCATTTGTTATTGGAAGATGTTAGGCAGTTTCCAAATTTCCACAAATACTATATCTAAATTTGAGGCCCTATGTTCCACCTAGGAACTACGGGAAAATATATACTATATTTAAAGTAAGAGTTTTGCAACAAAAAATACGGTTTCCAAAGAGTTACAACTATTTTTCTTCTATTAATTTTCTTAAATCTATTTTTTTTTTCACTGGCAAATCTTTTGAATTTCGCAATAGGAAATTGGGCCTTGTCGTAACCGGTATTCGTGATGTACTGATATTTGCCTTAAATATAACAAGTTTAGAGAGGATTGAATTAAATGCGGCGTGACAATGAGAATCCCCTGTCATCATTGACGAAAAGATATTACCATAAAATTGATGAAGCATGATCATAAAAAATTCATAACCGAATTATATTAAACTTATGGTAATCATATTTGTCAAAAGAACCAGCGAAAACGTCAATAAAAACTCATGACGAGCACGCAAAAAAATCTGCTATATATTTTTATATATGTCGAAATGCATAAAAATGCGTAAAAAAAAGAACTCAAGGCAACAAGGATTGTAAAGGAAAATGCACTGAATGGGAAGTGGTAGAAGATGTCTCGACAGCTAACCATGTGAATATATATTGTACATACATATGTCAGCATGGCAAAATAAGCGAAAAATGTACTTGGCAACCTTCAGACATTCTGTGATATCATCTAGTGACAATGACATTTCTTGATTTCCGTATGCCAACTCAGCAGTTAACGAAGACATAACTTAAGTAGTTCTATAAGTAGGGTGGGTGACATGGCATTTGGCAGCTCCTTCTTCCTATTAAACTCTTTGCGGAAATACACACATATGCATTTTTATACAACACCAAACAAGCACACATATGTACTAATTTATTAGTAATTTTATATAAAAGCCAAAAAAAAATTTAAATTTTCATAAGTTTTCAGGCGTTTCGTTAAGTATCCGTCATGGAGCACCAATACAGGCGAAGGTAAGAGCAAAACTCGACCTATGTAATATATTTAATTTCTGAGCCTTTAAGCAGATATTAGAATACATTTTATAAAATCTATTAAAAACGCTACCCAAAAGAGTAACTATTAGAAAAACTCATTCTAATTACCAATGAGGATTATTGCCTACAGTTTTGTATAAACACATAAGTGACAAATGTGTTCTAGTATAGTTTCTACAAGAAAGAAGCATTGCTGTGCATCAGGACAAGGGAGTAATAAATGTATTTTTATATAATTAGATATTTTACGTAACTAAGTTTTGCCTCAATCAGAAAAGCACACTATAAACTGATGCATTCATTTTCATCATTGTCTGTGCACATAAACAACATAATTACAAATTTACAAATTTACAAATTTGGATGTGATGCAATACCGGAAGTAATTTATCTGTGGACGCGATTGAAGTAGAAACTCAATGAACAATCATTTCACGTAAAATACCTAGTGCTGTCCATAGCAGCTCCCCAAATGTACAGTAGAAATTTCTATACTGACCGGTGTTTGTATGCAAATAAGGATATCAATGTGTAAGTAAGTAAGTGCTCAATAAAATTCAAGCAATGAGTGCGTGCTAAGTAAACACCATAATAGGTAGAATATGTAGAACGTATCACTCACACACTTCTTGGCTTATGCTCTCCATATGAGTCAATATTAGTTTGCCTGTTTTGTAGACAGTATGGTCGATACCTTACACTCATTACATGGACCATAGAGTTTTATGACATGTGATTTTAATGCCAGGCCTGAATATTATCTTTCTGTTCATTGAGTTTATTACCATTAACAAGTATTCGATAGTAGAATAAGCAACTGTAACAAAACTTGCAAGTGACTGAAATGACTGTTATTATTAGATTAAATGAAGTGCACAAGTATGCTGCAGAGGGTAGGTAAGGAGGTATTTTACACAATTCGAAGCGTCAGTAAGTACATTGAATGGTTGCTGTTAAACTTTTTCAAAAGTCATTCAACTATTATATATGCGAGGTTTGTTCAAAAAATATCTCAAAATTTGAATATCTTAAGAAAGTGTTTATTTATTGATGAATATCGATTTGGTTCGCTTCAAAGTATATTGCACTTCTGCCAACGTTTTCCTAATCCTCAAATCACTTAAAATTAGTAATCGCCGAATGCACTTTATGTGCTTCAGAAAGACAAACCTATCCTAAACACTAATGACTATTTCGTTGTAATATTTGGCACAGATGTTACTGACAGTCATACTAACTAGAAAAAAATAGTTCGACGAAAATGCTTTCGCGCGAAATTTATATTAAAATGTCTTACTATTCTTTACCCATAGTAGTGTTACGACTGAATATCAGGTGAAATTTCTGCTGAATTGTCTTCCTTTCTCTGACTTTGCTAGTCAGCCAAGTAGTTTTACAAAAGTGCCAAATTCATCTCATTCCACGCGAGAGCGTGGATGGATATGTCAAGATTTGCGAAGCGATGGAAACAAGGCAACTTGTATACGTTGACTTTCATTCAGGCAAAACTTATTGGATATCATTTTGTTATTGCAGATATAAAGCACTCGAGAAACACTTATATCATAAGATGTTTATATTCTGCTTACTGGGTAAATAGCAAGTCATTTTTCCATAAGCCACTAGCAAGCATAATCCTTTGTAAATGTGAAAAGTGGATAACCACATTGGAACAGCAACAGCAGTAGATATGGCAGCCTACAACCAAGAAATGTTGGATGTGCTATACCAATTGTTCAAGCTTTTGTTGTGATTGTGTGTTATAGAGGAAAGCAGTACTGAAACTAAGTCTCATTACCATTTGGCGGACCGAAGTTTATGTTCATGTTATATATATAAGCAAATGAGGGATTTGAATATTTGTGCTTGCAACTTTCTGTTGCTACAATATTTCACAGGAAAAATCTGTTTTGTCCCTAATCTACTGTTATGACTCTGCGTGACAACGTGTTGGCTACAGAAATTAAAACTTCCGTTTCTATCGTTTCATTTTATGGGATTAAATCGTGGCAGCTAATCACTGAAACTACCAAGCAGCAGTGTAGCTGAGATCTTTAGCGTCTCTAAGCGGATTTACATATCTTTTGGTTGTGTTGAACTCTCAGCGATTTAAAGTGTGGTTGGCGATGGCAAAACAGCTTAGGCAGCATATATCTAAGCCGCATCACACTACGGTTTATGTCCGTTGTTAACGGCAAGCTCCAGTGAAAACAAAGTCTTTTCACGCTTCCATGCCGCAGCTTTTGATATTCATAGTTTACTGCAGAAATATACCCTAAGCCGATTAATTTCGGCAGTTAGCTGGCTGGTTGAATTTCTAATAATTATTAAAGGAGAAGCACACAGCACTAAATTAATTGCGTGATGATTTCAGTATATCCAAAGTATTTATTAATTGCGAATGCAATAGGAATCCATTTTGACTTGGACTTTACATTAATTTGAAGAAATATGGCCATATTGCATTATGATGTTTAAAGAATGAAGTCGGAAAACAATTTAAAAGTTAATTTTTACTGAACTATTATTATATTAACTTGAAGTGAGACACACCTCATAATGTAGCGAATACTCACACGCTCAAAGCAAAATATTTTAGAAAAACAAATACATCAAGTTACTTTGTATGTAAATTTGTTATGATCTCAACACCTAAACTGTTTTGGCTTTAACTTGCATACAAAGCAACTTTAACTTAAAGCAAACCAATTCATGCTAAATAACTTAACAAAGGCAATTTCTTTGTAAAAATAAAGCGAGAAAATAAATCGAAGGCAGTTTCGAAATTATGAGCTTATTTAGCGAACATATTAAAATTATTTTCGGCGGAAACATACCGGAAATTAACAATGATATTAATCAGAAATGAGAGACATAACTTATTTTCACTTTTTCTAAATGATTGTACCCACACATAACTCCTCTTTAATTTTCTTCTTAATTCACATTTTAACTAGCAAGTTAAAAGTAAAAATCGCTTTTACTCTTTAACATACTTCTTAACCCCTTTAGAACCAAATTATTTGCTGAGCAAACCATTTCAGGTCAATTAAATATGGACAGTGAATTGCAGGATGAAGAAATTGTAAAAACACGAAAAAATTAAAAAAAAAAGATTGCACAATGCGCTGTCACACCACAAATGCACATCCGAACAATTCGTTTACTGCTGACCACGTTTTCATTGGCATCGACATACCCGGTGCCACCTTGACGCTTTGGCCCTTCGAACCCATCTGCTTTCGGGCTTGTAATGGATATTCCAAAGAATTACATGCGGAGGTGGTAGATAGGTGAGAGGGGAGAGTGATAACGTGGCTGGAATGGCAGTGAACGGGACGCGAAAACATTGGCTCCGCAATTGCGAAGCTCTCAGCTTGCTCAGCAAGCAAATTCCAGTGGTTTGAAAGCGAAACTGAAAGGAAATACGCAAAGCGTCATAAAAAGCTGATATTTTTATATCTTCGCCTGGCTTTTAGCCCTTTTTATTACGCCTCGGCATGGTGTCAGTATTTCAACACTTTTCTCAGCTTCGTTACCAATGGGATTTAAGTAACGATAACGATGCGAAAGCTGTTGCTGACATTGCCGTAGCTACTGGCGCAGAATGCCAAGCTATCGGTCACGTTGGGACTGCGCTAATATTGGTGTTTATTGGGTGCGTTTTTAAAATTGTATGCAAATCGACATACCTGCATTTACTCAGTTTCCTTAATCCGATAGAGTGTGAACAGTAGATTTAGTATCACTCCGACCGCTTTTTAATTAAGTGGAGAGAGAAGGTCAAGTATAGAGATATTTGTGACCGAAAGCGACTAAGTGTGCATAAGTAGCTACGCAATATGTATACTTTAATGAGTTTCTCTTATTCCATAATAAAAACAATTATTTGTTCAAAGGAAGTCAATTTTTGAAAGTCTTAGCTTTTCCACTTAAGAAAGTTGTTGTTTAGTTATCTGAAACCTGCATTCAGAAGTTGCTATAAGTCCATCGATAAAAAAAAAGTCTAGCACGATTAAATGTTGACCTAGGAGCTGTACTTTCTCGTTCATCGTTCTTGCTGAACTCAACCGTTAAACATTTTGGTAAAAGAGTCAATTTTAACGTTTTAGTCTTAAGAAGACTGCACGATACTTCGAGATATAATTTAAGTTTAGAAGCGCATTTCATAAAAAATCCATAAAAGGTATCTTTATATTTTTTTTTTTTTCAAATTATTAAACGATAATTCATCACCAAAAAATTTACCTTCTACTGCCATTATTCGCTCAGCTCATTTTACTGTCAGTAGTTTTCTTTTTGCTGGAGATGGTTACAACTACAAATGTTCGCTAGGTCTTTCGAAGAAGTAATTGTAAGAGCTTCTATTCTTGTGACTTTTGCTATCTTTTTCGCAAAGTGCTTACTTCCTTTCAATTTGCATCAGTTATTTGTTCTTGGTGCACAACTTGAATAACAGCAGTAGAAAATGCAACGACTTTGTTAGCCGGCGACAGAATGCTGCAAATATAATGGGCATACCAGTCACATTGCCTCCACCTTTCAGCGCACTCAATGCGACTCGCGTGGCACGAAGATCACATCGCGCTATTACTTTATCACCAGCTCTTTCGTGGAAGCATGAGGAAAGTGCTTGCTCAGGCAGTGTGGGTTCTGGCAAATACAGGGGTTGATAATAACTCATCTTGCAAAAAAGTTATTTTTTTCTCATCCTCCTGCATTTATTTAAGTATAATTATGTATCATTATTCTATTCTCTACGAGTATATAGGTTTTGGTATCTCATTGTTATAAAGCTGTGCCGATTTAAGTATATTTAAACTAACATTTGTATAATTATATAATTAGTTAAATACTGAAATGTTGTGGTGAAGAAGTACTCACAATATTTTCAGCAAATGTCTTAATAAAAAACAAGGGTTTAAAGCTCATTAAATGGCATATTTTACTAGTTAACATTTAGCCTTTGTAATCAAAATAACAACATGGTTTCAAATAAATTCTGTAATTTTCGGACGCTTTAATTTTTTGCCATAAATTTCAGTGAATATTTTTAGAATTTCCTCCAATACATTTTTTCAAACTGATATATGCGTTTTAGGTATGCTTTTAACTATGTTAAAACAATATTTTTTTCTCTTCTTGCCAAGAAATTTCTATTTACTGTTACGCTAGTTATTGCCATGTACCGGCGGATGATTTATACTGAACGTAGACAGAGTACAACGTTGAAATTTATGGTGAGTACGACAATGGGGAAAAATATTAACACTTTCTAAATATTAATAGTTTTCACTATGCGTGCGGAAATAAATCTAATGCAGAAAAAGTCAAGATTTACTACATAGTTTCGGGTAAAATATGGACATATAAGGGAAATGAAATACAAAATAATCCTGCCCTTCGGCTTCTGCACCAAAGCCAACGTTGCAATTTTGCACACATATGTGTTGGATGCGCTACGTTGATACTTTGGCAGGCAGTATTTAATATCTTTAAGGTAAAAATAGTTTATTTATATACGTAAGAGCTTCAAACGCAAAAATGTTATCTAAATATAAAGAAAAATTGCTAGTTATGTTAGTTAGGTATATATATTTTTTTTACTTTTCATCTAAGCAAAACACAACAATTTTTCTCACTAAATGCACATTTCCTCTCTTTACAATAATGTTATTGAATGAGTGAAATATTTTCCTTAGATATAATGTTAAATCAGTATTAGTTCATCTACACAAAAAAAAACTTATATAAGAGATTCCTAAATTATTATTTGATACAAGGTTAGATATGCATTTTATTGCTCTTTTATTTATTTTAAATTATAAAAGCTGAATCCGAAAAATGCTCAAATGAAATAAGTTGCAATGGAAATAAACATATCACTAATTTTCCACGAACCATTGCATAGAGCAAACAAATGTCCCCAGGGCGTATGAGTAATATCCGTATAAATTTGACGGCGCTTAATGAAAATCCAAATAACCTAAACAAATATGAATAGTTGAAATAACTGTAACAAAAACAAATGTATTAGTTATCCATTTTTTACCTCTCAACTAATCCGCTTTGTGTATCCACGCGCATTTATGCTTGAATTACAAACTAATTTCGCTATTTCGGTTAAATGCAATGATAATTTGCAGTGCAAATATAAACATGAAATTCGGTGGGTTGCACCAAATTATCGCGTTTTTAGCTGTAAACATTGATTGCTTTGATTAGTTTTTGCCGAATGTGGCGATATTGCGGTCATTATAAAATAATTCTGGCGGATTTTGTGGGAGTTGTGTGTTCTTTGTTTAATTGTATGGTTTCGTTTTAAGCATCGAAATTGTGGGTTCTCTTTATGTGAGCAAAAATTTATATTAGTGAAATATTGCATTTCATTGGAGTTCTATCATTTTAAACTTTTCATAAAAAGAGCATAAAAAAGGTGAAATGATCGAATTCGGGACAATGTAAAGAGTACAACTTGATAAGGGTTATATGACTAAAAACGTATTATCACGAGCACTTTACATATATCTTCGAAACAAGACGGCAAATAATCCTGTTGGAATTGGCCCCAAAAGCTTCTTTGATGAACCAAAAAATGTATTGGTTCGAACAACAAACGAAGTTCTATGGAGAAAGTTTTATTCCGAGTATTTTCCTCTTCTCGCTGTGTACTTTTTACATGCGTGTCACAGAAGAACACGTAGTCAGTGCACCTGTAGAAGGCTTAATTAATCGTGACAAGGTTAAATATATTTGTGCCGCTTTTATTGCTTCATTGTCATTGTATTGTCGTAACCATTCCATACACCCACAACTCAACTGGTGGCTACCTACAGCGAAACGTTCAAGCGACACAAGCCTTTTTTATTTGTATTCCCTGCACGCAGAGACTCTCTGTTGTCACGCAGCGTGTGATTGCTGGCATCTTCTGCTATGAAGTGGTAGATGACTTGCATCTCCGCTCTTCTGGGATCATTATTGTTCAGACAATTTCTCATTCAATTGTCTGTTTGCATATTGCCACCGTCACTTGGGTGTCTTATACTCTTGTCTGTGCATTTGCAAGGCTAGACGTGTTTGGTTGGATTCTAGGTATCGCATAAGCACCTTTGCCGCCAGTTTCACATTTATTACAAGAAATTAATTGTGCTGTTGAGCACCCTTGGAATTTGATCTATGCCTTTTTTGACATGAGACCGCTCAATCATTAAAACGGTAAATGAGCTCTTATTCATTTGAAGCAACTCTTCATTTGGCGCTGTGGCTTTTAAATCTTTATTAGTGTCATACAAGTATATTCGACATAGGTTTAGAAATAACTTTTTTTTATGATATCTTGCGCACAAATTTTCTTCTTTTAAAAATTATTCTGAGTCTTTGTATTAACTATTCCCTATCTTATTATATTATGATGCTCCCAGATGTTAAATAGTACTGTAATATCCAACCATTTTTAAGAAAAACGCGTTTAAAATTTCACACTAGTGCTTTGAAGTGCCCGAGCTCTTTTTGTTATTTGTCGAATAACTCAAAAACTAATCATCGGATCAATGTGGAAGTTTCAAAGAATATTTTTAAGATATTACACTAGCGAAAATGCAAAAAGAAAATTATTTTTTGAAAACTCGGACTACTCCTTACCCCTTAAGTGTATGGAGTAGGTAAATCAGGGTACTTTCAAAGGAGAACAAAGGAAGTATGTAATTATTATATGTATCTGCTGTATTGTTGCCACTGCTAGAGACATCAGTTGCCAATTCTGATACGAATAGAGACAAAACGGAGGCAGGTGCTTTCGACAAACTTCTGCTATTCATATAAAGCGCAAACAATCAAGCAAACATACACATGACTACAACTATAAAGTATGTTATGTGCACTCATACTTGTATGTTAAATAAACGATCTCTACTCATACACACGACGGTGTCTAGAAAAGACCTCAACATGCAGATGAATAAAATATTCAACTTTAAACACTCCTACTGGGTATACTTTTGTGAAATGGGCACTTATGCGGTTACAACACTGTATGGACGTCTGTCGGTTTATATTGTTCAGTTGCTTGTTTGCTTGGTCGCCTATTTGTAGGCAATGTTCTTCAGTATGAATGAAAAGATGCGGAAATGGACTTTTGAAGTATAACAAAACTTTATATTTATATATATATGTATATGTATATATGTACATGTATAACATTCCCTAATACAAAATATACTTATAGCCGCTATACTAAAAGCAGCAAATTGCCAGCATTGCGAAGACAGAAAATTCTTAGTCATTTCTCTTAGGGAAACCGGGCTAATATGCGACGGTATATATGCATTCGCATACGTACATAATTAAGACTCCATTTGACCTGCGCTACTTAGCGAGTTGATAAATTATTACAAAAGTTGCTCTAAACGGTACTATCTGTTGTGTTTTATCTTTATAAATGAAAATTTAATAGACATTATAGTTACCACTGTTCCCCCAAAATATATTTTTCAAATTTTTTTTGAATAAAATAATGTTTATTACTGCATGTTGGGCTACCCTCAATGGTAAAGCTTTTATTAGCAAATTGATCAAGTTAATGAAATCACAGCACCAAAATATCCACATATTTCCTTAATGCCACCTTTTGGCCAACTTCACGAGCCTATGGCTTATTAGGCCATTATTAAAAAAGTTGGTTTAATGGCATCGCCTTCTGGCGAAAATATTCATTGGCCGAAGGCGGCCGTGCTAAGAAACAAGGTGTAAGCGCCAAAAATGATGCAAACAAATGAAGGCGCCTGTGTTTCGCACCCCATGGACTTTTTATTGTATGTACACGGGAGACAAAGGTTATGAATAAGCATTACTTATTATTAAATAATGAAGAAAAAAGAAAGAAAAGAAAGTAAAACGCAGCAAGTATTTACAGATATAAAATTAGGGAAAATGGAAGATATGCAAAACAAGCTTGTTTTTGCTTTACACACAAATATAGGTATGCCAGAAGGAACCGTTTTACACGAGGCAAACATTTTTAGCCGAAAAATACTTAAACGGTAGATAAGTACAATATGATTATATACATATATGACAATAGCTATGACTATCTGCTTTATCTTTAAAATCATCCTACGTTTTTATATCGTTTTGTTAATTCGAAAAACAACGCTGTTTAGACAGCTACTTTGTTCTGACAGTTGCTCTAATTTTGGCGACATGACAGTCAGACACCAACACTTAAAAATGAAAGTAGTTATAAAACTGCAGTTCGAAAATTGTTTGCACTCATTTCCCAACGCTGTGCAGGAGTTGGTTCAACAAAGTGCTCATGCAGCAATGCGAGTGGCTCTCAATGGTCATCCATGCCTTAAAACTCTCAAGTTTACTCGGGCCAACTCAGCGTGGCATGTACTTGACGCAACCGCCTTCCTTGCAGCTTGACCAAACGCTCTCAATAACTTTAGAGGACTCTGCGCTGGTTCTCGCTTTTATGACTTGCACTATAATATATTGAAATAGGCCACAAGAAAGCTATTAGTACCAACAAAAAAAGAATAAATGCAAAGGCATGCTGAGTGGACTACAAATTTGCCACGAAATGGAAACAACAAAACACACACAGCAGCTGTTGCATTCAAACTTAGCCGAGAGAGCTAAATAAAACTATTATTTTAAGTGTCTCCTTACACTTTTGTTACATGGTTACTTCCACTTTTTCAATTGCATTGGCTGCTAAAGGCGGCGTAAAAAATAATTATCATAAGTTTTTGACTCTGCAAGTGAAAGATTTAAAGTTCGAAGCTCACACAATTACCCTTCTTCAGTCCATGGTTCGAAAAGGAAAGAAGAAACAAACTTTTCCACTTTTATGCCTCCTTTGTGGGTCAGATTTCTTATCTTTGTCTCTGGAAATGAAATAGGAAAGGTTAAAGAACTTGTTTGAAAAAGTTTTGTGTTCACAGTTACTACATAAATACCGTTCCTTTGGACTCACATTATGCCAAATCTGGGCTTTGCAGTACGCTGGCGTTTAGCAATCGGTGAGTAGAATATTTAATTTAAAAATTGAAGCTCATATCTACAAATACAAGTAAAGATGTCCAAATACCGATTGTAAATTTGGATATGAAAATTAATTTGCAGTAATGTGCTTATGCACTTTTTTCCTTCGAAGTTAGCCATTGTTGTTGGTCAGTTGAAATTCTTTGCGCACACAGTCAAAGGTACGCGCAATGGTGAAATAATTTCAAAAATTTCCCGACGCGTACTTGCTCCTCTAAAGGCTATGTCCTATAGGAAATATGGAATCGAACCATAGCATATATACATATGATTTGCAACCAACAACAAATGCTTTCATGTCCGACTCATAATTACATTTTCGAATACATATTTTTATGAATCACAAAGAAAAAAATTCGATAGTTGTTGGCACATTCAATAGAGGAGTAATATAAATTTTAGCAAATTTAATAGGATTATTAGAGCAACACTACATATGTTTGGGAAATATTTATGTATAAATACACTTGCTTTTGTTTATAAAATAAAACAGTTTCTGCAAAACATAGAAATTTATACAAAAACAGGCTGTGAATTTAAATAATTTGTTTAATTTTGAACAAATTACTCTGTCGCAACCATTCTCTGCTACTTGTTACTTAATGTATTATTATTTTACCAATATGTGGTGGCACTTTATAAATACTCTGTGGACACTTGTGGAGCTTAGTTAACTAATTATTGCATTTTACGTAATTCTAAATGTTGCCAACTGTTTTTTTCTTATATATCGACATAAAATATAACACATTTTTTATATTCTAATCAACACTAATAAAAAACTGACAGCATCACATGTCGACCATGCAGCCAAACATCACGAGACATTGAAATATATCTACAGATGAAAGGGTAAACCGCCAAAGGCACGAAGTATAAAAGGAGATAAAGAATGAAAGAAGAATTCTCTAAAGAAACACATAAACAACAACAAAAAATTAGACAATGGTCTCATAAGGACAAACGACCAAGCACAAATTGAGCACGGAGCACACCAACAATCACAAGGTGCGTGAGAACAGAGAGTCACAGAGTTCAGGGAAAAGAAATAATAAAATTGTAAAACAAAAGAACTGCCATAAGATTTAAGTTACGATGCTCTGAAGTGGTTGCGACATGGCTATGCAAAAAAGCATTTAACCTTGTCACGGTTAATTAAATGTTGTTCATATGTTCTGATATTGGCGTATGTTCTTACGTTTAAAACGTACTGAAGACGCAAAATATGACATTTGCGTTACTCCATGTACTGAAGTGAATTGCTTTCAAGAAATTGCTTTTTGTACACAAAATTTCACTTCAGAAAATTTAAAACTGCATGATCGAAGCATCAATAATTTTACCCAAACATAAAAAGGCCAACCGCATTGGTATAAATTTTATTGCCCACAATTTCGATATTTTAAAACGAAACTATTCAATTAAACAAATAACAAACAAATCCCATAAATTCCACCGCAATTATTATATAAAGACCGCAATAGCTCCGCTGGCTGCAAAAACTAGTCAAATTGCAATCAATATTTACAAGCAAAACAAACCGCTAATGTGGTGAAACCAATCGAATTTCAAATCGATATTTATACCGTAAATAATCTTTTTATTCAACCGAAATGGCGAAATTAGTTTGTAATTCAAGCGTAAATGCGCATAGATACACAAAACGTATTAGTTAAAAGGTAAATAATGAATAACTAATACATTTGATATTATTGGTTGTAGCTCCAGTTACATATGTCAACTATTCGCATTTGCTTAGTAGAATGGGATTTTCATTAAGCGCGATATTACTCATACACTCCGCGGGCACCAGCGTGAGTTATGTGTACACTATCATCCCAACCAGACACCACACAACAAAATATTGTAAATTGGACAAAATAAAAGATTAAAGAAAAACAAGTAAACATTACAAAAAATATAAGATAACAAGTAGAGATAAAGAACATAATGCAAATGCATACAAACATGTTTTGGTCCTTATGTTTGACTATAATGATAACCCAAACATTATCGGGTAAACCCCACAGTCATGTTTGTTTGCACTCAATAGAAAATAAGATTACATTTTACAAATATTGTATTTCATAAGAAAATAAACAAAACAAAGAAATAGATTAAGAAAATTGTAATCACTTTAGTAGTTATATAAGCAGAACATAACTTGAAACATCAGAGAATAAAATATAATATCATAGAAATAACATCATTGGCATTTTTATTCCTCCGCTCGAAACAAACCTAAAACTCGTGCTTTTGGTCATAGCAATTTCCTTATAAAAATTTTGACATATTACATTTCAATGCAATTTACTAATTTTTTTTTTGTTGCAAATTGTTTAACTTAATATTTATTTGGAGCAGAGCGTGAACGAACGTCTATTGATATAATAATCTTTACATATAAAAAATCAACTCAGCAAAAGTTCATACTTCCTAATAAATCCTAAGCACTCCTAAATTCAAATATAATGCCCTGAAACCCTAGCAATCCTTTTGTTCAAAATTCAGTAAAATAGAATTGCATTTTCTATTCACACTTCTCCAGCCATTTCCGTTTTTTGTGCTTATTTTTTGTCGCTGGTTACTGTGGCCCAACACTTCCTCTACTTGTTAAATAACTTCCAGAAACGTTCTCAAAACTTTTACTGCAACAAATTAGTGATGCAGACAAAAGAAACAAAGAAATTGCAATTTAGTAAACAAACAAATAGAAACACAAATAGAAACTGCGAACAAAATCAAAAACGGGAAAACAAAAGGGTAAATGTACGGAACCATAATCGAACTCACCATATATCAAGAGCATAAATGTATAACAAACTCAATCGAACAGGAAAATTCGCAGGAAGCGGAAATAAATATTAAATAAATGATTTAGATATGTTCATCCAATTTTTTACTTCAAAATTTTACGTGAAAATTTCAGAAAGGAAAGTTAAAAGCATTTTCCACAGTATCACATTTGCCCTGCACTGTCCTTGAAATCCCCTAAATTCATCATTCTAAAATTATTTTCCATCATAAGGCGTGTTCTTCAAATAACTAGCAGTGGTAGCTAATGCTTCCAGTTTTAAGCATTTAATTTGAATTTCCAACTAATTTATTCAGAAGTATTTGCTGACATAAATATTCAATTAAATGTAAATCAGCAATGCCGAAGGCGCGACTATGGCCGCCATCATTAAATTTGAGGTTAGACGCTCTTCACTACCTAAGAGTTGTGTGGCAAGGTATGGAATGCACGTCGAAATGCTAAAGACAGCACACTCTTTCTGCTATTTTAATCAACCCACGCTGATGAATTAAATTCATAAAAACAGCCTTGAAATTATCGCTCTATCTCCTTCTCTCTTAAGTTGAGGTGATGGGTAGAAACGCAGTAATCACTCGAAGTATTAGCAAATATTAAAATTAATAAATTAATTTTTTTCATGAAAATCACGATATTTTATTATTTATTTTATGCGCTCCCATTCTCAAATATTTTTAAATATATTATAATGCTGTAGGATCGTTTTGTCCGGTCATTGTATTGAATATAGCTTATTCTTCCTATACTTATTATTGTAAAGGGTGATTTTTTAAGAGCTTGATAACTTTTTTAAAAAAAAAACGCATAAAATTTGCAAAATCTCATCGGTTCTTTATTTGAAACGTTAGATTGGTTCATGACATTTACTTTTTGAAGATAATTTCATTTAAATGTTGACCGCGGCTGCGTCTTAGGTGGTCCATTCGGAAAGTCCAATTTTGGGCAACTTTTTCGAGCATTTCGGCCGGAATAGCCCGAATTTCTTCGGAAATGTTGTCTTCCAAAGCTGGAATAGTTGCTGGCTTATTTCTGTAGACTTTAGACTTGACGTAGCCCCACAAAAAATAGTCTAAAGGCGTTAAATCGCATGATCTTGGTGGCCAACTTACGGGTCCATTTCTTGAGATGAATTGTTGTCCGAAGTTTTCCCTCAAAATGGCCATAGAATCGCGAGCTGTGTGGCATGTAGCGCCATCTTGTTGAAACCACATGTCAACCAAGTTCAGTTCTTCCATTTTTGGCAACAAAAAGTTTGTTAGCATCGAACGATAGCGATCGCCATTCACCGTAACGTTGCGTCCAACAGCATCTTTGAAAAAATACGGTCCAATGATTCCACCAGCGTACAAACCACACCAAACAGTGCATTTTTCGGGATGCATGGGCAGTTCTTGAACGGCTTCTGGTTGCTCTTCACCCCAAATGCGGCAATTTTGCTTATTTACGTAGCCATTCAACCAGAAATGAGCCTCATCGCTGAACAAAATTTGTCGATAAAAAAGCGGATCGAACCGAACACTGATTTTGGTAATAAAATTCAATGATTTGCAAGCGTTGCTCGTTAGTAAGTCTATTCATGATGAAATGTCAAAGCATACTGAGCATCTTTCTCTTTGACACCATGTCTGAAATCCCAACGTGATCTGGTTTATCTCGAGTGCTTGTAGGAAAAAATCACCCGTTATATGTATGGGGCCACCATGACAGGTGGCACAAGCAAAAGTTTAACCAAAAGCTTCTGCATAAATTGTAATTATATTCTTCACAGATAGCACTATCGAGCAACAAAACCGCTAGAAGGTATTGAAGCAACGGCATGTGATATAAAGCGGTCAAGTTCACATACACATACTCACACAACCTATCATCAACTACAGTCGAGAAGAAAAAATAAAAAAATATATCTCCGCATACAAGCTTGTATGCGATTAGCTATCTGAGCGTGGCGATAGAAATGCGCGCTTATAACGGTAGATGACACCATTTACCAGCTAACTTTGTTGCCCTCTTTGAGGCAATGGCAACCGATAAATTGTGATTTTTAATTAAAAAAGGTGGAACTGTAAAACACCTCCTGTATGCTCAACTAGCACACATACAAATGAAAGTAAATAAACATGAAACTGCAGCTACAAGCGCGAAACGGACACAGCAAAGCGAAAAACAGCCATAAAAACCCTTTCGACTACAACAAAGCCAATAAAGCGTATGTGATGCTCAGCAGTGACTGTTACATTCAACGCCATTCACTTTTGGATTTTTTATTGTTGTTTTTTGTTTTTTTTGTAAACTTGTTACCACATAAACTCACCTTGGATCTGGGCATTGCTCACACAATGGACATTCACTTTCCGGTGGCCGCTGTCCATAGAATTTAATTTCCTTTCCTACATATGGTATCTCGCTGTTGGGATCTTGCGCTGCAAATAAAAGACACACAATGTTTATAGCCAATTTTCCAAGCCCTTATGGGCATAAATCTGGTTAGCCAACTTACGCGCAATTTCAAAGTTGACCATTGTGGCGTTCATTTCATTGCGTGCCACACAGTAGTAGTAGCCGAAGTCGTCTTTCCTCAAATTCGTGATGGTCAAACGCATTGTTGTCTTGAAACTGGATGGTTTGAGAAATATTTGATCATTTCGCTTCACAGTTCTTATTATTTATACTAAATTATATAGACATGCAATGAGTACCTGTCAGTGTATGTCTCGATTTGGTATTTATCGCCCGGATCTAGAGTTTTTCCATCGTAAGCACGCTCCCAATACTTGATTGCCTCAGGAAATGCCTCCACCTGTAACACAAAAGTCACTTTAATCACATCAACGAAACATCAAAAAGATTTTATTTATACTTCAAAGACACTAATTTTCTCCTAATCTTTTCGACTGTTGTCAAAATTAAGCTGTGTAAAAGAATAGCTTTCATTTTCTTTAGCTTAAAAAGTGAACATCGCAAAATTTTCAGGTAATAAATGACATAAAGTTCTCACAGTAAGGTTTAAATTCTAAGCCCCAGCCACATATGTGACTAATTAAGATTTCCCTGTCATAGCAATAAACCACCACTTGACTCAAATGAGTTTGAGCATCATTTACAGTTCTCAGCCTCACTTGCTTCATCTCAAATAAGACATAGAACAAATTCCAAGGTAGTACTTTACTGCACAATTAATTTTATTTCTTGTAATAAATGTAAAACTGGCAGCATTGGTGGTTATGTGGCACCTCCGACCATACAACATAACACGTCGGGACATCAACGTGCGCCGACGAAAGGATAACACTCCCAAGTGACGAAAAATTAGACATACATGACAACAATTGAAGGGAAAGTTGAGCCGAGGGATGGCATAATCTTGGAAGTGTGAGTAATTCACGAATTGAACCAGACAAGCGAGTGCCTCCGAGTGTAGAGCAAAGAAATAATCAAACGCGTGTGTTGCTTAGATGCTTTGCTGTAGGCGGCCACCAGTTGAGTTGTGAGTGTTTGGGGTGGTTGCGACAATGCTCTGTCAATAAAGCAGTAAGAAAATATCCAACCCTGTCAGGATTAATTAAATTTTCTTCAGGTATTCTGAAAGTAATGTGTGCACTTCTGTTTGAACTTATTTATAGCCACGGCGTATGTCATCTCAGAAATTTTCTGAGGAATTAGCTAGTTAGGATATGGATTAAATGACTTTTCATTGACAAAGTTTTATAGTCTCAAAGGGAGAGTAGACAGATAAGTATCGAATTGCCTGCTTTGCTTACAGCAAACCATCTATTTTGGTGACATAACCCTACGTCTAAAGACTTGACGTTGCAGGATATAAAAGGTCTTACGGTAAATATGCAACGATATACATAAATGTATGTTATACAAGTATGTGGCAAGTGAAACACTCCACATATATTCATGTAGACACAACCATTATTGTTGCACCCTTTACACTGTCCCCATCACTTTGGTTTGGTATGTGTGTTGTCGGCTGCGATATCATTTCTCTCTCGTCTTAATTTTACCTTTGTCATTCTGTTTTTATGTTTGCTCAAGTTGTCAACTTTTCTGCACGTTTTTGTAAGGTTTGTTGTTGTTGCTGCTGTTGCTATGTTGATGCTGTCATTATGGCTATTAACCTTTCTTGTTAAGCGTGCTGGTAAATTGGCTGCATCACTTAGCAAAGTGGAAGCATGCGTTTGTTTACTTTTTGTGAGCTTTCACTCGTCTTTCAGAAGCATTCTAGATGATTTCGAATGGAGAAAAGTGAGACTTTCATTCTCATTGAAGTGTAATGCTGCACTGCCATGGTGCGGAGGTTATGTAAGAGATTTATTTGTATAATGAAGTGCGAGTGGAAATCAGTATAATCACTTAAAAAATTAGGCTAATTAAAAATCTAGAAATTGTTTTTGATAAGGGTGCTGAATCATACCTCGGATTCAAGTATTTTTTGCTACAGAATTTTTGCTTTTAAGATTGAATCAAAACCATTTCATAGAGCTCCTCATAACAAATGTAATATACAACCTTTTCTTCTAATATGTAGCCTTATGTAAAGTATAAGACCAAGAAAGTCTACCAAGATATCATCGACAAGCTTTGCTGATTTCGTCTTTAACAAAAGGTATTTTTAAGTCTTTGTGGATTTCAAAGCTGCTTATATACCAAGAAGTAATTACAATGCTTCTTAAAGTCTTAGATTGATATTTTTTGGAAAATTTCAATGTTGGATATACTCGCCGTACCCCATTACTGCATTGCATATGTCCGTACTGGTTTAAGGATTGACGTGTAGAGTCTAACTTTATTTTCAAGACCAAATTGTGATCGCGAGCTTAAAAAGGACTTATGACTCGAAAAGTTTGTCTGGCGGTTTTTACCATATTCCAGTTTCCAATAGAGTTACGGCTACAGCATTGTCAAAAATGTCGTAGAAGTATTTTGGAAGTCTACTTTATCCCGAACACAAGTATTTGAGAGGCAGCCGCTTCTGGTAATGATCATAACCTCGCAAAAGTTAAAGAAATGGTGTTTTAAAAACGGCATATTGGTAGTAGAGATAGAGCAGAGAATCTCCACATCTCTTATAGATCAACTCAAAATATTTAGGTTAAAGTTTCGGGTATGAAGCGTGTCAGTGTTAGTTAGCTTAGAACCACAAATTCATTAAACGCATCATTACTGGAGACGAAACGTAGCTTTATGAATACTATCTCAAAACTATCTAATAACCTGCCGAAACCGAAGAAATTCGCTGAATATCATACTAGTCGAGGCTTCAAACAAGTGTATTGGAAATTGGCATGCTTGTATTGAATTTGAAAACGATAATAAAGACTTTTGTAAAATAAGTAAAAATGCAGTTTTTCAGTCCGAGTCAAATTTGATCATATTGTAAGGTCGAGCAAAATAAAATACAATATTTCACCAAAAGCAAATACGTATATTATTTTTACTAAAAGTAAACAAAGAAACCAATAATTCCGACAAATTAAGTTTAAATATACGTAAAAAGAAAAAATAACTACAAAATATAGTGTAAGAATAGAACATAAACAAACCCTCAAATTAAACGAAAAACACACAATTCCCACAAAATCAACCAAAATTATTTTATAATGACCGCAATAGCGCCACCTACGGCCAAAACTAATCAGATAACAATCAGATGCAAAAAAGCAGCGCTAATGTGCTGAAGGCAACCGAATTTCATGTTTATATTTGCGCTGTAAATTAGCGCTAGACTCAACCGTAAATGCGGAATTAGTTTGTAGTTCAAGCGTAATTATGCATGGACAGACAACAGATATTAGTTGGAAGGTAAATAATGCATAATTTAATATTTGTTGTTGTTGCTGGAACTATTTCACTAGTTTATTTTAACGGTATTTTCATTTAGCAAAGTTTTTGCTTGCCTCGTTACAACCTAAATGAGCGGACTTTTCTGCTTTCCAGTTTTTATAGTTTGGAATAAATATGAAATAAAATACAAATTAAGCTTGTAGCTATTATATAACAATTAAGGGATTACAAAGAAATGAAATTAATACCGCTCTATGCGTTTTTGTTGCGGAATTAAACAAATGTGAATTTAAAATACAGAAGGGAATTTAATCCGTAGCTTATACATGAGAATTAATATGAAGAGAAATGAAAAGCATTCAGAGTGAGAAATTAATGTGTCGATAATGGCAGTACCCAAAGCAAAAATTAGCTTTATTTGCAAATAAACAAAAAACATCCTTGAAAAAAAAATTTGGAAAAAATATATATTTGCCTCGACCCTTGTTGCTCGCCAGCTTCTCAGGTTTCATCTAAAACATATATATTCCAACATATATACCAACATTCCCAAAAGTTGTTGATTTAAACACCATAAACTTTGCAACGTTCTTGTGCATTTAACCCTATAGTAAAATGAAAAGTAGTGCAATTTTCTTTTCTGTCTTCCTTTTTCCACTTCTGACATCAAATATTCAGCATGCGACTCATATTTCTTTTCGTTTATGGCAAAATATTTATTCACTAGAAAGTGTTAATATTTTTCTACATTGTCGTACTCACCATACATTCGAGCGTTGCACTCTGTCCGTACTCAGCATAAATCATTTGTCGGTACACGGCAATCATTGGCGAAACTGTAAATGGAAAGTGTATAGAAAGGAAAGAGAGAATTTATATTTTAGTTAAATAGATTCATGCACAGCACGTATGTATGTACTAAAAAAATATGCTTTATATAAAATAAACAGGAAAATGAAAAATATTCGTTTAAATTTATGGCAAAAAGTGAAACGCTTGGAAAATATGGAATTTTTTCAAACGGTTTTACTTTTTCCATAGATTGCATTTTTCGCACCGATATTTTGCTTTTTACTAGTAATTTATTTTTCATTAGAATTTTACATGACTAGATGTTAGGGTGGTCATTGAGCTGCTGCTATATATATTTTTTTCATATGATCAAATTTGAACCGGACTGTCAAAAAACAACATTTTCAAGTATTGTACAAATCTCAATTATCGCCTTCAAAATAGGATTCGAATGTTTAATCTAATTTTTCATCCACTTCCTATAAGCCTCGGCTGGCATGGCCGTCAGTGCCTTCTACGAATTTTGGTTCATTCGCTTTCACCGATTACTTAGTGCCACTTAAATACCTGTGTTTCTGATAAAGTAGACTCTCTAACACATTTCTGTCATATTATCGACGATTCCCTAACCCTGATTCTATAGGAAACACAAAATTTTTGGCGAACTACTTTTTTTAATGGTAATATTTGGTAGTCGAAAAAGTCTTTTCGTATTTTGTCAATATATGTGGTGGTTGTCACACATATTTTTGATGACTCGGCAAACACTAGGAGAGCTTGGCTGGGAAGTTTTAATGCATCCACCATATAGCCCTAACCTTGCTTCATCCTACTACTGTTTGCTTCGGTAAATGCAAAACTCTCTTAATGGAGTAAAGTTGGCTTCAAAAGAAGCCTGTCAAATTACTGGTCGCGGTTTTTCGGCAAGAAAGTTTTACACTGATGGAAAAATGTCAAAAAGTGGTCGACCAAAATGGTACATATTTGGTTCATTGAAGTTTGATTAGAAATACGAAAAGACTTTTTCGACTACCAATTGCAATTAATACCAAATGAAACATAAAAGACCCTTTAAAGAACTCATGATATTATAGTTACTCCGAACATTTGATTAAAAAACCTATGAAACTGGGATAATAAACTTTCTTTGCAAAGTGTCACACCCTAATTTCTACTTCGCATGGCATACTAAACAAATATTGTTGAATTTTTTACAACCAACGATATAAGTGAATGAGCGAAATATGTCTATTAAGCTTTTTAGCTCTTAATGTGCTCACTTAGGAAAATTTAACTTATTAACTTGAATTAATTAATAAAAAATTACAAATACAAATTGATTGCCAGTAATACGGTTCATAAAAACTTTCTTTTAACTTCAATTATAATCCATTAATAATATATCCACTATTTTTGAGTCAACTAAAATATACTGCTAATTAACTGTTCGTAAAAGTTAAAAATTAAAATATTTACTAGAAATAGCTCAACACCCAAAACTGTACTTACAGTGAACCTGAATGAGGAAGGTGGCATTCGCGACTGGCACCAGACCGTTATCCGCATAGCACGTGTAGGCAGCCATTTGATGCCGAGTAATGTTCGTGAATTTCAAGTAAGGCCCGCTAACTGACGACACTGAAATGGACAACGATGAAATACTTGGTATTAAAGCACTATCTCTATAATATATATAAGAAATACTATATATAGAATAAGCACATGTAATGAAGTTAGCTGTTGACCAGCGGCAATTTCGCGTAAATCCCCACTTAAAATAGGCTTTTCCACAATAATGAAAGCGTTTATAAACTCGATTATACTTACTTTCAACGCCGTTAATATTAATTGTGCGTCCGTCGTCGCGTCGCCACTCCACATGCGGCATCGGATTGCCGCTGGCGGCGCAGCTCAGATTCAAAGTCTTGCCCTCCTCGACGATTACGAAGCGTTCTATGTGCGGCGTATTCAAGTCTGCAAAGGCAACATGAAATTATTATGTAATATCGAATGAACTTCTTTGATAATTAAGTAGCTTAAAAGCTATTGTGCACTTGTTTACCGCAAATATTGAGGCGATTAATTAATTGACACAAAATATGTAATACTATATATACAAAATTATTGAGCAGTCTACTTAATATATCAACGACCGCAATATAACAATTGTAAAGTGACGTCTTGAAGGACAACATAATTGTTAGTATTGACTTTGTGAGCGTTGGTGTGTGTACGAAGGTACAATTAATAATAGATAAGCTTAAAATATAAATTGTTTGTAATCAACTGCGCTTTGAAATAATTAGTAATCACTGAATGTATAATCAGCTACTTATTACTTGAAAATGAATAATTATATGTCATTTGTTATTGGAATGCAAAGAAATTTATTGGGTAAAGAGGTTACTTATATACAGAGGAAGGATTAAGAAACTATCTAACTGCACCAGAAGTTGGATAATAAGACTAATTTTATAAATACTTACCCGCAATTGATGGTGGAATGAGTAAGTCATTGGAGAAACTGCCATTTAGTAACTGCACTTTCCATGCGTTAATTCCAGGAATTCCTGGCGTTCCATCCTTTCCGGATTTTCCTGGCCGACCACGAGGTCCAGCAATACCTGCAGGTATAAATAAATAAATTATTTTTTATTAAGAAGTAAAGTTGAAAAGAAATTTTTTAACTTCTTTAATTTTTAAACACAAATTGATTAGATTAAGTTTGGTTAGGTCGAAGGGTTGAACCCTTCGCGGGATTTCACTTGAACAGCTTTGAATCTTAGTACTTTGTGATACCAAAAACTTCCTAAAATAAATCATTAGATCCACATAGATCGGCGAAGCGTTTCGAGCTTATCAAAAATGTGTCAAGGCGGTTAATATTATTCCCAGCCATTTCGACCATTTGACGGAAGATGTACATATATAACGAATTATTTCAATCGCAGTCTGGAAAAACTGGGCAGTAAAAGAGATAGTGGCACCTCCACCTTACAACTAAAGTGTCCGGCAAAATATTTAGCCGTGCCGCCTATTGGATAGTGTTCAGTCTGAACACCTGTCATTTCGGTGAGATCGATTTAAGAGCAAGTAGTTCAGGGCACCTCTCGCGGTTCAGGACTCAAAGACAAAGGTGTTAAACTGGATTTAATCCATTTATATTGCTACAAATTGAATGGTATGCAGCATGAAAATTCAACATTAAGAAAAAATTTTCAGCAGTATTTTCTTTTTATGTTGAATAAGTCATCTTCGCATAATAAAACTAGATGAACAGCTTCGGCAAAGCTTTAATCCAAATTACAATTTCCATTCACTCCCCTAGCCACTTCTTTTTCGGTAGCATATTTTTAGTAGCCATCAACACTTCTTCAAATTGGAAAGAAACTTTCGGCCAGGTTCTCAAAACTTTTACTGCAACAAATCAGTGCTGCAGACGAAAGAAACGAGGAAATCGCAAAACAAGGAACAAATAAATGCAAACACAAACAGAAACTACTCACAAATGCAAATAAAAGGGATAAACAAAAGGCAAACTGTAAAGAACAATAAACGAACTCACGATGTACCAAGCACATAAGTGTACAACAAGGACAAAAAAACATTAAACTTATATTGCAGAATATGCAAGGCGACGGAAATAAATTAGGGCAAACTAAGAAAAATAGCAAAGGAGGAAGTGCCCTAAATTGCACCTTAAAGAAGTAGCCACTTCAAATACTGATTTTGGAGAACTCCGCAACACCCGGCAATAATTCTAAACAAATAACGGAAAAAGTAATTTTAAAGGACTTTAGTCGATGTGCAGGTGAGGCTACTCGCCTTCGAAAACCTTGCTATTCGTCTGTATGAAAATGTGTAAATACTCAATGAAAGTTCGGCAAAAGTTGCCAAATCATGAGATAGACTCACCTCGTTCGCATACTTGTGAAATGGTAACGGATTTTGTTGTTGTAGCAGTGACTGAATCAGAATGATAAGCGAAGCAAACGGAAATCATCTGCTTTCAAATGCAGATGAGAGCTCGAAATGAAAACTCGGCAATTCGAAAAAAAGTTTCAACGAATGGAGCATGTACAGCGTACAAGCAACCGTGTACATATTTATAACTTTATGTAAGTACTTTGGAAGTCTTATTATTTCAGGAGGAATTTTATAACCAATATCTCAAACTTTAGGTGTTGTACATGCCTACTATGAACGTTTTAATAAAAACACATGTTTACTCGTACAATAAAATATTGTAGTTAAGAGCTGGTATAACATACCTTTTAATCCTCTCTCTCCTTGTGGTCCCTGAGCTCCCTTCGGTCCGGGTGCACCATCTTTGCCGTCCTTGCCATTTAGACCATCTCGCCCATCCAAACCGGGTAGACCATCTTTGCCAGGTATGCCGTCGGCACCAGCACGTCCTGGTACACCATCTAAACCAGGCTCACCTGGCACACCATCACGTCCGTCGAGACCAGCACGACCGGGTATGCCAATATCACCTTTCGGTCCACGTGGCCCGATCGGGCCATTAGCACCATCAACTCCCCTTGGCCCTGGTAGACCAACATCACCTCGATTGCCCTTCGGCCCTGGAATTCCGGGCAAACCCGGTGGTCCTGTTGTACCTTTGGGACCTACCGGACCCGGAGGACCTTGCGGCGCAGGCGGACAATAGTCTTGGGTGCCTTTGCAGAAACCAGTTATGATTTTTTCCTAATAAATGATAAATTTACAAAATTATTTTCCTGTTATGAGTCAAAACTATCTCTGCATTTAAAAAATGTAAAAAACATTCATCTTTTAACTGTAAATACTCTCACTTACCGGCACTCGACAGTAGGTATTTAAGTAAATCCACTCGTCACCGCCGGGCGCAGCTCCTTTCAGTCCTGTACGTTTGCGTATTTCCTTATCCTGCTCTTCCAGCACTTTGCGGTGATCCGGGTTGAAAAACTCGATAAAAGGATCGGCTAAAGAGAGAAAATCAAACCAATAAGTGAGTTCAACGAGACTTTAAAGGTAGTAATTGTAATTGTAATGCACAACATTCAGTGTTACTGCAAGCAAAAAGGTGTAAATGGAAGAGCACAGATATGAAACCACACTCACGGCAGCGAAGGATTCCAGCTACCACAGTGTGTGTGTGTGCTTAAGCACCGGCTGGACAAGAAATCAGAGAAATGAAGCTGCAAAAAGAGCTTTGCAATAAAATTACGAGCTGAAATTCAGCTCCAGCCTGATGATATTGAATATTTTAAGCATTCGTTAACACAGTATTATTGCTGAGCGGATGATTTCGATGCCAAGAAGATTAATGAGTTTCCCCTTCAGAAAATCACAGTCGTTCAGTTCAACTATTTATTGGCGATGCAAAGTTATACAGTTTACTTTAAGGATATGCGAAGTTGAGTAGAATCGAAAGGATAAGGAGGCAGTCTCTACAGTATATCTCATATTGACGCACGTGCTGATTAAGAAGTGAAGTTAAGAAAAAATTATGGCTCATATTTCTGTAATTATACTACCACACATTCCATTATATTATAACAATTTTTTAGGATCCTGAGGCTTTTAAACTTTATTCGAGGTGTGTTTTACACCACTTACGTAGCTAAAGGAATTGTACAACATTGCGTATACGTAACTTCTATGAGACTGAAAGAAAGCATACTGTAAACTGTATACTTCAAACATATACTACCTTAGATTATTTCTAACTGTCATCAACACATTCATAAACTGAGAAAGCCACGTGCCCCACTCTTGCAAAGGATTCAAGCTCAGAGCAAGGATTTTGCAGTAAGTAAGTTTCTATGACTGTAAAGTAATTTTAAGCATTTGATCATAAATACGAGGTGTGTTCAAAGAGTATCGCGAATTTCGAATTTTTTGTATATGAATGAATTTAATATGAAGAATTAATGTATATTCTAGACCTTATTAAATTTTCTTAATAGAAAATAAAACAACAGTAGCACACAAAAAATTTTGTTAAGTAAATAAAGCTCCATCCAGAAAAATACCCATAAATAATAAAGGCAAAGGTAGAGCAAGCGTGAAATAAAATAAATAAATAACATTTTTCATTTGCATAGCGCATCGTTATCAACACTTTGATTCCCCTGAGCGTCTAACGAACCCAGCAAACACTTTTTCAACGCTTTCAGCGAACTTACATTGCATAGCAGCCGGCGAAGAAGTAATATCACGACGTACTCTTCTTGCCACACGACCCGTACTGCCCTGCACCGCAGCGGTTTCTGCGGCATTCGCGGTCGTTGAGGTGTCTGCCACGTGTCTGACATGTCCAACATATTTGCGCTCATTTCTCACCAGCGTTCCATCGTCAGCCAGCATCGTTGCTGTCTTTTCTTCTGCCGTCGCTCGAATCGTGCTGCAAAAGGAGATGATAACAAGTTAAATAAATAAAATTATAAGAAAATATTTAAAGCATTTTGTCAGCAGTTGAAGTAGTTCAGTAAAAGTCGTCGTTAAGTATGATGTGGAAACCGGCGCATGAAAAGTGACATTTGAAACCGTGATACACATTTCTTTCGAATACTGTTTAAATGCTTTGGAAACTTGCAGAAAAATCAGTTGAAATTTTGGAAGCCTACATAGTTCCAAAATTTGAATTGTTTTAGCCAATGTAAATATATTGAAAATTCAGGATATGATTTGAATACTTTCAACCTTAATTTGTGCTAAAACGTACGAGTATTTGCAATCAAATTTTATATCGATTTTTGATTTTCTTGTCATTTACTTGCCCTATCATCAACAGTTTGTCCTAAACCTTCAACTATACTTGAAAATTCTTAAACAATTCCCTTATCATCTACTTTCAGCACTTTAATTAACCTCTTCCATAACTTGTCTTATGGAAATTACATGCTCTTTCAATTACGATTCCAGCAATTGCTTCAGTTCCCAAATATTTAATTTAAAATTCCAACTAATTTATTCAAAAACATTTGCTGGCATAAATATTCAATTAAATGCAAATCAGCGTTTGCCAAACTGCCGAGACTTCGCCTATCGCCGCCAGTAATAACGTCGGCATCAATGTTGAGGTTAGAAAGGCGCGTGACTGCCTTAGCTGTATGTGGCAAGCTGTAAGGTGTGTGCAAGGCAAATATTGCGTCATTCATTTGGCGTAAAATGTGGGTAAACGGTTTGGCCTTGAACTTGCCATATACAAAGAACAACACGCACTTTCGACTATTTTTAGATAAATGCGTGGAGGATTTTACAATACAAATAGTTTAAAAGTTATTGGGTTAGAGGTCACTCTTTAACTTTCTCATAAGGAGGTGGCTGAGACCAGAACACTAACAACTTGGCATATTAGAAAATATATTACAGAAATTATATACGGTATTTCATCAACCTCAAATTTTGAGATTATCTTTAGAATTTAATATTGTATAGAAGTACGTAAGGAAATATCGTTTGATTCAAAAGTTTTTTTGAAGCATGGGTCGCTGTGTGTGTTTCCAATATGTGATTGTTTGTTCATCTGGTGTAACCAAGTCGAAAGCGTGTAATACTTTGTGTCCCGGTTATATAGGGTTTTTCAATAGGGACGCTTCAGTAAGGTCTGCCATTTTCTCATGGGAAGAAATACAATCCAACAACGAGTCCTTTTAATTTTACTACCGAAACTTGGAGTAAATGGCCTCAACTGTAAGAGCGCTACGTCCAATTTATGGTCGTCACAATCGTCCTATAAAAACTACAATTGAGCATCTAGTGGAAAAATTTGAATCCAAAGGTAAAGTACCAAATGTTCCCGAGCCAATGACACAAAGAAGTGCCCGTAGTGTCGAGAATATTACTGCCGCCAGCGCATAAATTGAGGAAGACCCAAATCAGTCTCTCATAGGTCGTTCTCAATCGTTGGGCATCTCTGCGACGTCGTTGTGGTGAATTTTGCGAACAGATCTTGGTCTACATCCTTACAAGATCAAATTGACTCAAGAACTGAAGCCATTTGACCACCAAAATCGTCGTATGTTCGTGAATTAGGCTTAGCACAATTATTCGGATTTTCATCGAACAATCATTTTCAGCGATGAGGCTCATTTCTGGCTGAATGGCTTCGTCAATAAGCAAAATGTGCGTTATTGGTCAGCCAGCAATCCATACGTACTCTATGCCTCACCATTGCATCCCGAAAAAATTACGGTTTGGTGCGGTTTATGGGCCGACGGCGTCCTTCTTCTGTGATGATCAAGACCAGTATGTGGTTCCAACAAGATGGCGCCACAAGCCTCTCACGAAATGTCCCAGTCAATTGGTTGCCTCGGTCGTGCGATTTGGCGCTGTTAGACTATTTCCTGTGAGGCTATGTCATTCCTATGGTCTATGCTAACAACCCAGCGACGACTTCTTACGAATATCTAAGGTGAAATTGCAGCAATATCGGTCAATTTGTGCTTAAAAACCGACGAAAATTGGGTTCAGCGTCTGGACAAGATGCAAAGAAATCGACTTCCAAACATAATGGCATCGAATGTTCTTTCACAGAAATAAGGAATTTCATTGATATCCCAAACCGTTTTTGTTTTATTAAAAAAAATTTTAGCGAAAAACCCGTTAGTTATATAAAATATTGGTGGATATCGGTAGGGATTTGTGATTCTGTAGCGGTACGAATATCTGGTCTAGCATTCTTTTTCGGCTTCACTTTTTCTATGTCATTTCCTTAATGGTATTTATGAGTTTAAAGGATACATATAATATATTGTTGGTAGTTTGGCTTCGAGGTCTGCTAGAGTAGACCCTTTTATGCCGATATGATTGTAAAAAGTAGAAAACACAGAACTTCCATAACTCGAAGTTCTACATAATTCAAACTCTTGAATTGACAGTAGAAGTCCAATTTTATACAAATTTACTTGCATAACTCGAAGTCTCTCTTTTTTTGTGGATTTTGGAGATGTACGTTATAAAAGTTCAACTATATATTTTATAGTTTTGTCATAATGGCTTAACTTTTACTAGAAATATGCAAAAAAATCAATTTTTTGTACGTACATAAACGACTCCCTTAAAGACACTAGTATGCTTGCAAACATAAACTCCAACCGAAATTGCTTTTCTGATGGCTATTTTTGCCATAATAACCTGACGTTCTTAGAACTGACGTTACACTAAGTGGTTCTTACAATGGTTGCTACTAGGAGCTAAAAGCCTCCAAGGAAATATTTTCTGCTTTTTATAGCACACAAAGCAGACTTCCTCGTCAGTCAGTCATTTTCCCAGCATTAATTTCTCATTTGCCACCCACAATATTGATAGCTTTTTAATAAGCCATTAGCAGTACCGACGGACAACCAACGTCACCATTGATACAACACCTGCCACGGGTAAACATCAAATTAGTCACGCTCAAATATCTCTCACGAAATGACCGCCAGATGCCTCAAACACCACAGCTGGTGCCTGGCAGCGCCTGCCCTAAGTAGGCGATTGTTGAGTGTGGCAAATGCAATTAATCATCGCCTGCGGAATGAACTCACCTGGGCAGCGATGAGCGTTAAATTCAGTGGTGTTCCAGTTCACTACTTACCGTTGCTGGTAGCTATGGATCGGCTCAGCTCCACCAAACACGACATTGTGTCCGCTTGTTGCTTGTTCCTTTCGTTTGCCCTCCCGCTGGTCTAGTACTTGCGAAACTATGCCGCGCAGCACATGCTCCGATGCGAGCAGTTCACGTTGAAATTGCTCCCGGAATACAGCCAAATTTAAATGCGCATCTGTCGGCGTCATCGCCATCGGCATTTTGCTATTGATTCTCGCGCTTTTGTTGCTGGCGACGGAGTGTACATGCGAGTAGAAGAGCACCGACAGTGTGGCCACGGCCAGAGCGAGGGTACCTAGGCACATATACACCGCATACAATGACGTAGGTGGCGTCGCATTTGGCGTTGAAGGCGTGGGCGGGTTAAACTTGGTTGTGATCGTGGATGCGGCCGTCGATGCAGAACCGTATAAACTTTTATTCACGGAATCGCATTCACAGCGGCAGCCAGAGTGGGATGTTGAAAACGCGGAGGCCTTCGAATGTAGCTGGCGGCATTCAACATTTGAAAGCGCGTGTTGGCATTTTTTACATTTCGCCGTCGATTGCGATTCCTCTGCCACTGGCTTTGTTGCAATTTTGGTTTTCGCAGCGGCTGTCATTGTCGTGCTGACGGCTACAAAATCGAGCAACATATCGTCAATGAGATTGGCCGTCGAACTGGACGTCGAGCTAGCCGCCGATGCCGTTACATCAACTGACGGTTGTGTTGCGGGTATTGTCGTCTCTGCTTCCGCCTGTGTTCCACCTTCCGGCATTGTTAGACCACCGCCGTGTATAGTCTCTGCCCCATCGTCAGCAACTTTGGTAACAACAGCTGCCGCCGCGCGCCTTTTGTTCTCCTTTTTGCGCCTTTTGGCCGCCTGCCCATTCATTTGATTTATTGCCACAAACATTTTCGCGAACTAAATTCCTTTTCCAGTTTCAATACAATTCGTTCAATTTTTATTGTAATGCTTATGTTGTTGTTTGATGGCTTGGCTTTAGGTGTGTTATTGCCGCAGTTTAACTTTGTGGCACTTTTTCAGTCTCGTTCTGATTTGCTTTATCGAAGCGGTCGGTGAAAGAAGTTTTGCAACAGTAAATAAACTGAAAATAATTAGAATCAATTTTAGTAAAAATATCTCAAATTCAATTAATAGTTCTTTATTAGCAAGCATTATTTAAATGCACAGTTATTTAAACTAACTAAATTTATTTAAGAAAAAAGCTCTTAATCTTATTTGTAATCATCATTAACCATGAAATGTCTAGACTAAAATTTTTAAGAATCGTATTCGAAGGAATTTCATAAATAGAATTTATTCCTCACAAAATGTTGGGTAGTCGAAAAGTCTTTTCGTATTTTGTCAATTGATGTCGTTCCAGTCATATATCTCCAGTGCTACCAATCGTCATAATAAAGCCAAGTAGTGTGGTAATGCTAAAGTAATGCAATAAAAATGCAATGCAATGCAAAAGAGAACTTCCGAAATCAATAAGGATTGTCACTGATTAAATACGTAGTGATGAATAAAAAGAATACCTCAGCTTTTAATGAAAATTCACTTGCCATTTGCGCTTTTAAGCCACTGGTATTTGCATGCCATGACTGCGGAAGGCTTCACACCTTCGCAAGAGCCATTCCTTTGGCATTCTTAGTCGAGCGAATCAAGTGTGTTACATATGTATATACTCCCGCCTCACTCTCACCGGATATGTACTATGAATACACTGAGAGCTGCTGTGGCTTGCAATTGCTGGCAACTATGTAGCTTCGAATTCTTCAATAGTAGAAACCACGCTGTTTCGAACGCTCACGGTGATGGAATTAAAAGGCAAAAGTGCCAGGGTGTCACCAAGTAAATCGATGTCAATGAGAACTCAATCAACTGGAAATGAACTATTCAGGCGAGCATTTGCGGTGTGTTAGCATATTTTCGGATTACTATATTTCTAAGTTGACATGGACTATAAAGTATAGCGTTACCTATAAATGAAAGCATAATGGGACCACACGACTTAGATGAGGGTGAACAAAGCAAATATTATTAAACACTCTTCGAATTTTATTTTGGCGAATGATTAACTAAAGCCTTAGTTAGCACAGAAAGATCAGATATTGCTTTGAATACAGTATGTATACCGACGAACCAAAAAATTACCTTAGCCTCTTTCTTTTTCGAAACTTTATCGAAAAGCTCCATGCTCTTAAAATATTAGCCTGAAAACCAAATAAGTCAGACCTTAGTGATAATGGAAAACTGAAATTCTCCTTTATATAAACTTCCTCCATTTTCCTCTTCCTTTTCAGCAGCTTTTTATTATAATTACCTCAAAATATTACGAAGGACGTGCCATTTGGCCAACGTTCCCAGCTATTATTGCTTAATTAAAGCAAACAAAATCATATTTCCCTTCATTTATACAACAGTAAAAAAAGCCGTAGAGAAGAGAATTTCCGCATAAAATAAACGCCAACAAGGTTTTCGAATTGTCAGTGCTGCGGTCTCGCAGGCGTTTGTGCAATTCCAGGGAGGTGGTCCTGCGGAGTAGCCAATATCATTATTCAGCAGCCATAACTCACAACAAATATTTCCCTAACCTTCGGCTCGTATTATTATCGTGCTGTGCATAACAATGCGGTTGGCCAACGATTCATTATTATGATCTTTGATATAAAATATTTGTTTACACCAGTGGTTATGGTGGTTTTCTCTTCGCACGAAGTTCGCATCATCGCCTTTTGAATGAATGGTGTGACTTTATGAACATAAAATGTAAATACCTATAGTATGCGAGTTCATAGTCAACTTTAAAAGTGATGGTACAAAGAATTTCAATGCGAGATATTATTTCTGAAAACTTTTATTTCGTACATATACAAAATTTTAGAGGCTGTACTGCGGATATTTGAGATATTTATTAACACAATTTTAATTTCCAGCCATCTTATATCATTTTATATTTCTGTATACTGTACTCGCTTATGCACATTCAAATAATATAAATTAAAAGCAATTTTCTCCTTAAAATGCCACGAGATATACCAAATGATGAACAATTTCTCAATATTCGAAATTCCTCGTCCGCATTTGACGCTCTCGCAGAAAACGCTGACGCAAACGTCAACGTTTAAGAGTGATGATTATTAAGATTTTTTATTGATGACACCGCCCAAATAGCAGCTGAAAACGCCCATACGACTTCAATACCACAACGAAACAACCTCAATAACAAAGCGGTTGTTTACCACAGAGCTTGTCGGCCAGCCAAAGAACTTGAGGCGGTAAAGTGAAAAACCCCCGCTACAGCTCATTTGCACTTGTGCAATGTTTCCACTCGATCGCAAAATATTTTTATCTTGTCTTTTTTATCGTTTTATTCCATTTCTTACTGTTTGGTGTATATCTTTCCTTTTTCCCGATTTTTTCAGCATACGCAGCATCACGTGTATTCCAATTAAGAAAACCATCAAGTCAATTACTAATTTAAACGCGGATAAGAGTCTGCTCAAGTATTGTCGTGCAGTGTTTCTCTTTTTAATTAAAAGTTAACTGCATGCAATGAGCCAACAGTACAGAGCCGTTCAAATAATGCTCAGAAGAGAAGATGCTGAGCGCTGATATGCCATTAAAAAGTAATTAAAACCATTACGTCCATTATATGGATCACATTTGTTTTAACAATAAGTCTCTTCACCTCAATTCACTGCGTACAAGTCGGACTATTGCAGATAAATCTATTTATTTGTATGTTAACTTAAGAAGTTTTTTTAGGAAATTATCTGTATTTCCTTTCCTTCTCTATCATCTTATATACGTATATTATTTACGAAACTCAATGGAAAGTATTATATTGAATGATAAATAACTAGCAGCTCCTCAATATTACTTTAGAAGCCATACAAAACACATTTTCTGCTAAACGCCCACACACTTTACATAACACCAAAGTGATTGAAAATAAAAATTCAATAATATTCATCAATAAGTATTCTTCTTTGAGCCATTCTGAAGTCTACACCAAGCTTAAAATTCCCTTGGGTTCAATATTTCGAACACTTTTGCAGTCTCGATGAAGTTGTCTGCCCAAAGGATTTTATTGCTGCATTGCGGTGAGTGTTGTCTGCAGATATTCGCATAACAAAAACAACGATGTCAAAACTGTTTGAACATTTACAAGTATTTATTATACGATTCAAATGACAGCCGGCATAAATTCAAGAATGTTTTTATGTTTTTGAGAAAATGTGAATACGACAGCGATTTTCTATGTTGATGTTTATCAAATCATCTCTTAATTTCAGCAGTTAAATTTCGGGTTTGGCTGGTAATAGCTAATTAATTCCAGTTCTTGTCGCATTGAAATAAGTGCTGCCATTAGAAAAGGTAATTCAGTTGGTAGTGAGTTGTCCTATAGGATTTCAAGTAGTGATTGAAGAAAATATTTCCGAACCCGACATAGCGATTTCGAAAAAATTTTGGCATTATAATCACAATCTTATTTCATAGTTCGAAAATTCGTTGTTGTATTCACTATTTCACAAAACATATACTATATACTGATCTCGAAATTATGCTGGTTGTCATTTAAAACGCATAATAAATAAATTTTCAACAATTTTATCGGCTTGTTTTGTTATTGAGGTTTCTGGTTTCAATGAACTTTTTTAATACACACATAGAAGAACTTTCATATCCAAACAAATAAACACAACAATAACTACAAGTAGAAAGCAAACTGTAGTCGGCCCACTTTTTTGCGTCCCAAGTACTCCATTAAACACACACATTAAGAAAGGGCGTTCATATGTTTAGCAGAGTTTTTTTTATTTTGTTCGTCTATTCCAAATAGAGTATTTGCTTTCGGCATCGTTGTTTTGTCCGAGGGTCAGTTTGCTGAGGTCCTGTGGGCGGAAACGGGTATTGTTTGTCGCTGTTATGAATTGCTGTACCGTGATTAAATTTCGATTTCTGTATTCTATTGCCAGAAATAAGGGCTTTGCGCAGACAAAAGACAAAAGTTGCGTGGACATCAGTGTAAACAATCGCTTTTTATTTATGGTCATTGGATAGAAAGTGGTCTAAATCCACTTATCTCACAATAAACATTTATTGAGGTAAAGTTGGCAGGCTTTTCATATGAACGAAAAAAATTTAAAAGCCAATTTTATTTTCATAAATTTGTGAAATTTAAAAGCTTTGGCTTAAAGAATTTTCCACTCACATATTGCTCAAAAAACTAATACGAATATTTTTGTAAGCTTAAGCTCGTCTATGCAAGTACACATGTAGGTCTATTTTTCCGCCTATTAAGATAAAAAAATTGCCGACAAAGAGAAAGACAGATAAAAGAAAGTTTTATAAATGCACAAACTCACCAATATGCCTTTGTAACTACATACAATATAGGTATTGTATATTATTACTAAATATTATGCTTTGAACAAACAGATTCCATAAATGAAGATACATAAAAGAAACTCTTTAGACTGTTATTATATTCCATATCTCGCTTCCGACATATATTTGCCACAAAATGGCAACTCAACTATTATATTATATATCTGTTTCATTTAATAAAGGAAACACTCTTTATTAGCACAACCACATGCTTTCTAAACTTATCCTTAACATGTCCAAATATTTAACATTTCATAAACACCATCGTTCTGTGCAGCAATTGTATGTGATATTTGTTGTCGGTGACAATTATTTCTGATTTAAAGAAATATTTGGAAAGAGATCACATTCATAAATTAATTGATATGTTTTGAAATGAATAAATACAATCACTGAACACGATTGAACTTCACACATTTCTAATTTAACAGAAAAGCAATTTAGTTGAAACGTAATCAGTACGAGAAAATATGTTCGGGTTCTTCAGAAGTTTGAACTAATTTTAAATTCATATTAACATTTATTTACGTTAAACCACTTGTGTTTGTGTTGTGAGTATAAACAAGCACTGATTGGAAAAAGCTGCAGATACACATTTCAGCAAGCAGCAGCACGACCGAAATGACTCGAAGCACTATAAACGCAGTAAGTATGTATATTTACGCACGGCATTCACAATGCTTTCAAACAATGAATTCCACATCTACAAATATATATTTCTATTGAGTTTTTATAATTTTACTAGCTGACCCCGCAGCCGTTGTCCTGCGTCAAATTATATTCTTTGAAATTAAAATAAATTTGAAATGAAAATTCATATTGTGTTTATATCATTTTATTGAGATTTTTCTACATTTTTTTCAATGTAACGCAGCTTGATAAACAACATTTTTTGGTTTCTGTTCCGGTGCGTTAATGTACAGAGAAGATGGTTTTCCAACTCGTGAGCACGCCACTTATATCTGGCCGTGTGAAAAACCTAGCATTTCCAAATTTATGCCACCCACTATGCGACTATCCTGTTGATCGTCATCTCAAATTCAATTTTCACTGGAAACGGAATACGTTTGAGCTGAAATGGCAAATCGTTAGGACTCAAAGGAATTCGTACAATCAAACATTCTGCGCCCTTGTTTTCGATAGGTGCGTCACAATCAATCGGGTTCCATTACACAGTTTCGGTACATGAAGATTGCGAAACATAATAATGACAGGTCCAACTTTGAGACGCACAGGATGCGGTGGCATACCAAGCCTCTCCAAAGAATTTAGAAATTTCACTGGATAATTGACGGCGTCGTCGTCATTGTCAAGATGATCGATTGATTTGTATGAACGCAAGTCTCCCGGAATTTGACTTTGAATCTTCCAGTTTAAGTCATCAACATCGGTATTTTTGGCAGCTAACATTGCGCGTGCACTTAAGGAATCGTAGTTACGATAATTTGGCCAATGTCCGAACATTCGTGATGAGTTCATCTTTCGTGAATTGATAAAGGGAAGATGGAATTGATATCGAACCACCGGAAGTATCAACCGTTATTGTACCATTTCCAATTTTTAGCGAAGACGATGTAAAATGTCTTTGACAATCTTTATATCGAAAAGTATGCGAACTTCATTTTCATTCCAGTGATTAACGTGTTCCAGCATTTGTAATTGCTGGCTTACTTCTCCAAAACTTTCACATATTCCCATATACCATTCACAGTAAACAATGACTCAAATAAAGTTGAACCGCGTACCTTAATCAATAGCAACCGAAGGTAGAAACAATCGTTGTTTTTCGGGTGGATTGTGTAAATTCGTCCTAATGCATTAGTTAATAAGACACCTGGATGTCAATCTACTGGTTGGCCTTGCTTTCTGCGTAACTATTTCTTCGACGATGCATCCCAATTATAATATCAAAGTATTTCCGAATGTCCTTGCAAATGGATCACTGACGAAAGTTGTGCTTCCTTTGGTCACGTATTTCCAAACGTATTTTATCGATTTCACCAAACTGCAATACTAAACACTGATATGAGTTTTGAATGTGAATTAGACAATAATGGTGAATACAGTACGATCCATGTGTTGTCAACTTCGATATTCACTCTTCTAAGTTGAATGCTGAACGTTCTGTTATCTGGTGAGCGACGCCGATAGAGTTGACATCTACCATTTCTAGTTTGTGCTTCCGAAAGAAAAGCAGAGTGAATAGTGTTTCGTGCATTTATTGTCAGACATACAAACCGAAGTGGGATTGTAATGTCCGCAAGGTCCATGAATCATATTATGGTGTAACCATCATCCAAAGAAGAATGTGTGCATGCAAAATAGAGGTTTTTGCCACTCAACAAAGTACATCTCATCCAACAGCACCACATATACGTTGCTTCAAGATAAAGACAATCAAACATCGTAACTGTTGTAGGAAAAGTCGTGCTGTAACATCGTGACGATCACTTGCTGATTGACCGCGAATTATAATTCCGAACGTATGTCTCCGCATCCTGGGAGTACTTCTTGCCTTGCCTTGCCTTGGCCTGCCATACTTTGTTGGCAAAAAGAACACCGACCGATATTAGGTCGACCTCTTGGTGGCTTCGTAACAAATTTCAATCTGCAATTGACCTCTTTGTGTGAAACACACGTAAAGTTTTCACTGAATAATTTTCAATAATTTTTCTTTTGAATAGACGAAAAAAAAAGCAAGCGACCGAAATTGAACGAATCAAATAATTTACAAATCAAAATATTGAAAAACAAAATAAACAAAAATTGAAAAAAAAATGTGTATGGAAAAAATTTACTTTTTAGAAATGTCCAATTTTCCGACTTTTCCTCATAATGATATATATCCAACGATATCGCCTTTTACTTTGGCATCGTTTTGTTTCATACACGTTTACGCCAATTTAAGGTTTGAATATTGGATACTGCGATGGTAGCGCCATCTATCGATCAAACATTACAAAATTAAAAATTGATTAAAAATGAAAAAATAATTTAAAAAACATTTTCCAGTGGACCAAATTGTAAACATAAACCTTTCCCGAATCTCCTTGAACGTACAGACAAAATTTCATCAAAATCGGCCCATCCGTTTAGGAGCAATCTCAAGGCAAACACACGGTCAGAAGATTTATATATATAAAGATATTTGTTAGTAAGGAAGTGTGGTGCAAAGCTATTTTTAAACACATTCCATAGCAATATAGTTTTAACAAATACAATATTACACTTACTTAAGAGCAGTAAAAGCAACCGTGAAAGAGAATAATCCTATTAACTTAGAGGTTTGATTTCAATAAATTTACACAAAATAGTTTCAATAGTTTGTATAATAATCTGCTACTTATGACTAGTAATTTTTTCGTGTTCTCCATTTATACTGTTATACCTTCATTATATATAACGCACTCACCCAGTCATTTTCTCTTCTTCTTCACTTTTTGTAAAGCAATAGCTTCACCTCATATCCACCGGTGCGTATACGTAACCTTAAGGAATTAACTGCGACACTGGAAATCATCATACATCAGTGTTAATGAAATTATTTTTCTCGTAAATTTTGTAGAAATTTATAAAGCTATCATATAACTGCCAAAAATGTATAGTTGATAAATTTGCAAAATATATATGTTCCTTGTCTAACCACCTATTTTTTAACTGACAACCAGCGCGTCAATAATTCGCTATGATGTCTATTCTTTTTTTTGTTTTATTTGTCCTAACTCGCCTGCTGTCTAGCAGAATTCATATTTAGCGATTTGACCGGATTCTGATGTGAGGTATACAGTGGCGGACAAAACTCTACATACACCTCCTGTTTTCTTCGATGTGAGAGTACAAAAAGTTTTTAGAAAAATGTATTTATACAGTTTTATTCTAATATTTATTATAATAGCAATTAACTAAAAAAATGCATTATTTAACATAAAACAACAAATTTATGGAATAAAAACTCAAATATTGTGTTGACAAAAGTCTACATACATACAGTACAAAAATATCTTAGTTCAGTGCGAAAAACTGTACAAAATGCTAGTTATTAAGACGTTTTAGTATTTAGTTGGGTCCCCATTGGTATCTATAACTGCTTGAAGCCGCCGTGGCATTGATTCTATTCGTTAAACTGTGTTTGGCAATTATTTCTGATTTAAAGAAATATTTGGAAAGAGATCACATTCATAAATTAATTGATATGTTTTGAAATGAATAAATACAATCACTGAACACGATTGAACTTCACACATTTATAAAATCAGTAATCAGTACGAGTTGTCTGTAAGAAAATATGTTCGGGTTCTTCAGAAGTTTAAAACTAATTTTAAATTCATATTAACATTTATTTACGTTAAACCACTTGTGTTTGTGTTGTGAGTATAAACAAGCACTGATTGGAAAAAGCTGCAGATACACATTTCAGCAAGCAGCAGCACGACCGAAATGACTCGAAGCACTATAAACGCAGTAAGTATGTATATTTACGCACGGCATTCACAATGCTTTCAAACAATGAATTCCACATCTACAAATATATATTTCTATTGAGTTTTTATAATTTTATATTTGTTAGTAAGGAAGTGTGGTGCAAAGCTATTTTTAAACACATTCCATAACAATATAGTTTTAACAAACACAAGATTACATTTACTTAAAAGCAATAAAAGCAACCGTGAAAGAGAATAATCCTATTAACTTAGAGGTTTGATTTCAATAAATTTACACAAAATAGTTTCAATAGTTTGTATAAAAATCGACTACTTATGACTTGTAATTCTTTCGTGTTCTCCATTTATACTGTTATATCTTCATTAAACATAACCCTCTCACCCAGTCATTTTCTCTTCTTCTTCACTTTTTGTGAAGCAATAGCTTCACCTCATATCCACCGGTGCGTATACGTAACCGTAAGGAATTAACTGCGACACTGGAAATCATCATTCATCAGTGTTAATGAAATTATTTTTCCTGTAAACTTTGTAGAAATTTGTAAAGTTATCATATAACTGCCAAAAATGTATAGTTGATAAATTTGAAAAATATATATGTCCATGCCTAACCACCTATTCTTTAACTGACAACGAGCGCGTAAAAAATTCACTATGATGTCAATTCCTTTTTTGGTGTACATATGTGCTAATTCGCCTGCTGTCTAGAAGAATTCATATTTAGCTATTTGACAAGATTCTGATGTGAGGTATACAGTGGCGGACAAAAGTCTACATACACCCCCTGTTTTCTTCGATGTGAGAGTACAAAAAGTTTTTAGAAAAATGTATTTATACAGTTTTATTCTAATATTTATTATAATAGCAATTAACTAAAAAAATTCATTATTTAACATAAAACAACAAATTTATGGAATAAAAACTGAAATATTGTGTTGACAAAAGTCTACGTACAGTACAAAAATATCTTAGTTCAGTGCGAAAGACTGTACAAAATTCTAGTTATTAAGACGTTTTAGTATTTAGTTGGGTCCTCATTGGTATCCATAACTGCTTGAAGCCGCCGTGGCATTGATTCTGCTAAATTTGTCAACGCTGCAGATGTAATGCTGTTCCAAGGTTCCAATATGCGCTCTTAGAGTATAGCAGAGCTAGAAATTTGGTTCTTTCTAATTCTACGCTCCAAAATCTTCCAGACATGTTCAATAATATCCTTATTTGGACTTTGAGGTGGTGTATTTAATTACCTTGGAGTATAATAAAGCAACCAGTGCTTAACAATTTGCGCCGCATGTATCGGATCGTTATCTTGTTGTAATATCCAACCGAAAACGAGCCCTTAATTATTCACCAAAGGCTTCAAATTATGTTCCAACAGAGACTTATACTTATAACCGTCCATTTCATCTTCAATAAAGTCCGAATTTCTAACTCCAGAGGCCGCAACAGCTCCCCAAACCATTACGCTGCCGCCACCGAGCTTCACAATTGATACTACGTTCTTCGGTTCAAGCGTGGCGTTAGTTTTCCTTCAAATTTTAGTCTTTTCATCACTACCAAAAAGAGTGAATTTAGAATCATCTGTAAATGAAACTTTTTTCCAAAAATCCATTTAACGAAGTTTCCGGTTTTTTCAGATATAAAAGGTTTCTTCCGTGGTGTTCTACTGTGGAATCCGTTATCGTTTACAGTTTTTTTTTTTATTGTTCTTGGTTGGATACTCATTTGTGACGTATTTGCTATGCGTTCGGCTAAATTTGGAGCATTTACTTTTGGATTTTGGTCTACTTCGTTGAGAATCAGGCTGACGTATCTACGAGATTTTTTTTTTTGGGCGTCCACTGCGCGGTTTATTTTCGTTGGAACCATTATTTTTAAAGTTTTTTAGAATTGTCTGTACTGTTGCTCGACTCAAGTTTAAAAATTTAGAAATTTCACCATATGATTTTTTTTCTTTTCTTTCTTTTATCACCAAATTTCTTACATCAATTGATATTTCATTTCGCGGAGCCATTATAGCTATTGAAGTGTTTAAACCACAACTAAATTCAATAAATATCAAACAATAAACATATTGCACTCACATAACTCAAAAGAAGTTATACATATGTGACCTGGTCTACGGAAAGGGGGCTTAGGCCCCAGCTGTTTTCCAGAAAACTAGTTTTCGCACGTTAGCTCCCTTTTCGTAGACCAGGTCACATATAATGAAGAAAAATTCCCAGCATATTACTATTTCCACCATTCCTCAATGCAGTCACTGACACTTTGTGGCAGCGAACGGCACATGGTACTAAAAGCGTGAGAGAGTATAATATTTTAAAGGAAAGAAATGTTTTTTCCATGTTTTTATAATTTTTGCGCATATTCCTCTCTATTATTAACAAATTTCTTTTGTTCTTGTAGAATAATTGCCAGATCTGCTGTCGTTGTTGACCCAGATTATATGTAGAATGTTAGGTGTTATATTATACAAATGTATTTCCATAATAAATTTAATATAATTTATACCGAAGTAAGGTGATAGAAATGAACAACAAATATGTTCACAACGCACGGAGTTTCATAGTAGAGTAGGTTTGCAAATGCTTACTAAATACAAATTTCCTATTTAGAGTTTTAGAGTTGCCAGCTCCTTAAGTCCACACTCCATTTTGATTGCAATTAAGCCAACACTTGCCGCATCTTTTCGCTCACACACTTTGTGAGTAATACTCTGCCAGCTTTTGCTCTGAAGTACATTTCTAGGAGTCTAACCAACCTTGTTAACAGAAAAACTTATTTGAGTTCGTTACAGCAATGCACGCCAAACACCATCTTGTATGCAATATAACATAACACACGCATAAAAAAGTAGATGTGTGCATATTTGAAATAACTTTAGAGACGGAGCTTTCCGAAATCACTTGTAAGCGCTTGTAGGTGTTGCACGAGAAGGTGCTGCCTAAAGTTTACTAACTACTTGGTAATTTATGTTTTGTATAAGCACAAAAAATGCGCTTTACTACATAGTTTTAAATATGGTGGTAAAAACCTTTGACACTTGTAAAGGTTGTTATAATGATTAGTATGTGAATTAAAGTATATTAAAAGATATACTTTATTGTATTGAGATTTAATTCATAAGAGCATTATTATTGCACACCTGAAGCTCTAGGATTTTATGCTTCTTACCCTTATTATGACATACAAATCCAGAAACAACATACCGTAAAGCCAAGTGTTCGCCTTTTTTCGTTTCCGTGACCTCGTTTCGGAGAATTTAAAGTGTAATGAAATGAAAGAATTTTAGTTACGTCTTTTTATGTCATGTAGTTCTTTGAATTTTATTTAACTTAAAAATTGCGAGACACTTCTAAGTGTTTTCCACACTGAATTTCAAGTCGTTGAGGCAATGGAGCGGATAAATTTCGATTGAAGTTAAAATAAATATAAAAAGAAAAGTATCGCGTTGAAGTGAAACCACACATGCGAATTGTAATTTACTGTTAAGTGCATCAGTACTATAGAAAATAAATTTCTGCCAGACACTCCAAAAATGTAGTGGTACTTCCATTTCTCCCTGTATCCTAAATGGAAGGTATGTACATGTATGAGAAAGCAGCGAATCGATTTTTTACTAAACATTAGATGTATGTATGTAGACATAAAAGTAATTAATTAACTCGTGCGGTCAAAAGCAATTAATTTGAATAAGTACTCACTTGTGAGGAAAAAAGTGCCACCTGCTGTACTTTACATTCGTGTCAGTGTGTAGAGAGAAGAAATTAATAAATAGCTCATTAAAAAATTTTTCGAAACTGTTTGCGCTGTTGAAGGAGAAACCGATAGGCTTTTCAAATTATATTGAAAAAAATAGGACAAGGACTAAGTAGTGCAATCGCAATTATTGGCAACTAATTGGACATATGCACTAGCCTTATATAAGACTCAAATCAGTTTTACAAACTAACAGGTGGTGCGAAAATTACCTTCCGATGTTTTTTTGAAAATGAACAACTTTTTAAAAAATGCTTGTGGATTATTTTTATTTGGCCTTTAAAATTTTTTTACATTAAGTCGATTGTCATTTGAGCCCTTTTTATGGCACTTTCCATCACTTTAGCCAGAACTTCCGGCGATAGGTTTTCACATTCTTGACGGATATTGTCTTTAAGAGCTGCAAGAGTCTGAGGCTTGTTGACATAAATCTGCGACTTCAAAAAGCCCCACAAAAAGAAGTCTGGAGTTGTCAAATCAGGCGATCTTGCTGGCCAGTGCAAATCGCCAAAACGGGAGATTAGGCGCCCGGGAAATGCATCCTTCAACATACGGTTGTGGCAGGCAGTGTAGCATACCATTGTTTATTTACGTGCATTTCGCATGTGTTTACTACACAAATGTCAAAACAGAACTGACATTAAAGGTCAACTGTAAAATTTATAGCATCTTCTGATCATCTTATGACCTTTGCTCCACCCTGTATAATGATGTTCTATCAACCACGAACACTAAATTGCACAGGCAACAATCAATTGATTGCTAAATTGAAAATTATTAAAGATCGGGCCATGCAAGCAAGGCTATCTCGAAAACATTTAGTACATCCCAGAGTTTCCGTAAATTCGAATAAACTCTGAACATTTTAAGAGTTACATCGCTGCAAATGTAAATTACCGATCCCATGATGCGCATAATTTCCTAAAACCTCTCACCCCCCTCGTGGTGGCAATTGCCAATTAATTCACAAACATTGCAGGTGTCTGTGGAAGGCTAAGCACCGCAGCAACACTCGCACAGGTTAACATTTCCGCCCCAATTTCAACACAAAGCGCCGCGGCAATGCACAGTTAACTATGGCAAAGTTTCCTGCGATGGAACATCACGCGGAAACGTAACATTTTCCTACGTTTTTGGACCATACACATATGTGTAAGTATACACATGTATGGTGTTAGGATGGGTTTTGACTTGGTTTAGTTACTAGTATGTGCATTTCCGTGCTGAGCCTAAGGCACATGTTTTAGTTTTACTTATTGGCTTGCAGTAATGTAAAGATATGTATAATGCAATATAATGTTTTTATTTCAGAATAAAATTTTATTGACATAAATGAAAAAAATATATAAATCTAGTATTCTTATAGTTGCAAAATAATTTCATCAAAACAAAAAATTATAGAAATTACTTCCAAATACTTAAAAAATATAACCACAGCATTTTTTATGTTTTTATGGAAAATATAAAAGTCACATATTCCATTTTCCGAAGCTCTTAAGTCCTCGTCAGCATTTCAGTAACTATTACCAAAAATCAGCAAAGCCAGGCTAGGTCCCATTTAAAATGTGTTAGCCATTTATTACTGCTACTGTTGCCAGCAAAGCCCAACCCATGTAGTGTTCAGTAGAGACCAACAACTCACCATTTGCTTTGATTTCAAGAGGCGGCAACTTTGGCAATAAATTTCTCAAAGTGAAATGGCTTGGGATTTTACATGTTAGAAATCCTGATTTTTATATGGTTAGGAGGTCATATACAAACAAAAACAAACAGCAATGAGGCTTACATGTGCGCTAACAACAACATCAGTGTGAGCCTACCTGCAGCTGATTTAGATACACGGAATACATTCTCATAGAATAGATATGTGAAAACATGCCGATATATTATATTTGATTTTCTGAATTCTACTGGAACTTTTGTTAAGGTTTATATTCAGAACTGAATACCTTTGAGTACGACTATTATTTTCCACTTTGAGTTCAAACATATATTTTATTATGAGAAGTGTGTAATTAAAGTTATACGAGTATATAGTACCAAAGGATATCTACTGAAGTAGATATATAAATAAAATATGTGATGAAAACTCAAAGATATTACCTTAAGCCGATTCTGAAAATTAATTAGCTAACTGTACAGAATGCACAAATTGCACGAATATCATTCAACTATAATACAAATGCTAATTGTGAGGTAAATTATGATAATAAATCAAAAGAACAATACAAATTAAATTTAAGAGGAAGTGTCGCTATCGGCATAATTATGTAATCAACAGACATGTTTTCAATATTACATGTCATTATTATTCCTTAACTCGAAACCTACCTTGAACGATAAGGCCCAACTACAAGGCAACACCAAAATGAGGGTAACATCGAGATAATTGGCAACTAATTCATTTGTACGATAAATATCATTGAATGCAAATATGTGTGTGTACTTGCACATAAATTTCCAAAATCAGCAAAAGGAGCAACAGTTATAAATATGTACAACAATAGCAATAAAACAAAACATGTTGTCGGATTTGGACAATGGAGAATATTGATAATTCTCATTGGAATGAAGGAGACTCACTACATATATGAATATATATATATGTACATATAGTGAATTGTATAAACTTTTCCCATGCGTGTCGCTACTTTCCTAAGACCTGTAAGTCATCGTGGGTGCATTAAGTCACGCGTAGAAATATATTGTAATTGAATGGATTTCATGCTATTTTTAGATGTGGAGTGTAGAAAGTATAGTATTATAATTATTAAATGTGTTTTTGTTGTGTTTTAACAAATCACAATGCCTTAATCTATAAATTGGCATTGTTCCTGAAGAAAACTGGAGAGACTAAAGTGAATCGTGAATCAAAGATGCAAGGATAACTCAATTATTAATAAAATTCCGTTTAGTGGTTTATAACCAGCGAGTAGTGCAAATTATGTAAAGTGTTATAAACTAAAATTTAGACATTTTTGTTTTTCAGGTTTAAGTTTCCAGATATTTTGCAATTCTTCATGTGAAAAATTAGACTATGTTTAATTTGCCATTAACAGTTTTCGAAGTACCATGTGCTTACATATGCCATAATACATTAACATACATAATGATGTAGTTGATATAATGAGATAGCATTCCGGTAGGCATCAGTCCTTTGGAATAAGCATTTGCCAACGCAATTAAAATTGATATAATTTGCGCCATCCGATTGAAGACAACGTGATTTACATTGAAACTTTAATTAAAATTACCAAGTGACGCCTCGACATTGTAAAATACAAAAACACAAATGTTTTTATTTGCTCGCCATCTGAGTTTTCCAAAGGTTTAACTCTTAATGAGCAACCACGGCTGTAATATAAGCGTACACATGTATGGTGAGTATAACCGCACATTTACTTATATTTTTTATGTTTACTATACTTTTATAAATCAGAAATATTTTCATTGCATTCGATTACATTTCTGGCAATACCGTCATCGGCATTTGCGACCTCAAATGGTTCGAGGCAATATCTGCGTTCACACGCCTTTACACACCCACAACAACCACTGTGTCTCAGTCGGCGTTCGACTTATATTTCCTTTTACATTTGTACAACATTAATATTGTAAGCAACAAAATATTTTTCTTATAGGCGAATAGTATGTTTTGAATACAGTTTAAATGCCGGCCATAAAAATTATGCAAATCGTTATAGCTCTAAGATCTTTAAACTGAAAAGTTTTAGGTGAAGTGATGGCAGAAGAGCACAAGCTAAGAAAGAAGCGGAGAAGTATGAAAACACGAGCGATATTGTTGCAAGACCGAAATCCACACCAACATCAGTCTTAAAATGGCTTATGTGTCATGTTAAATTGCTTGTCTATGGAAAAATACTATTGAATTACCGAATTACTTACGATGTATGTATAAATTCCATAACAGACATTTCTATATTTGGCACAATTCAGGCACGATTAAATTACCTTCAATAAAGGAATATGGTATAGTCGTTCAAGTACATACATATTTACATATCCCTTTGTTTTTCAAATTGCTCCCATACAAACTACAATGTACAATGTTCGTTCAAACATAAAGAATTGCAAGTGTGTATGCATGTGTAATATTATGGCAACCGACATCTGGTGTCACTTTTGGTATATATGAAATGACTAAAGACAAGCAACTGGCTCTTGAGAGACTGCTCGTTTTTATCTAACGTGGTAAAGACTCAACAAATTTTTTCCCACGTTCAACATTGTATATTATCTTATAGTAGGAATAAACTCACACATATTTTGAAAAAGATTTACTACTCTTGGAAACAGAAGGGAATAAAATAGGTCACAACATGCAATAAATAAAGTGTTGAAGCCTTAACAACACTCATGGGTCTACTTAGGGGAATGTGTAGTAATGTGCTGACCAAGTTGTCTAGCCAGCGGTCTATATACATAGCACCGTTAGTTGGTTGTTTCGTATCGTATATAAAACCTTGTGCATATATGTAAATGTTTTATTAAAAAAATTGATCCGAATAAGCCTTCCAATTATGAAAATAACACAACAGCAAACAAGAAAAAACGTTAACTTCGGTTGCACCGAAGCTAAATACCCTTCACAGGTGCATTTCTGTTAGTAACTATGTGTTCAGTTTGTATGGAAGCTATATGTTATAGTGGTCCGTTATCGGGCGTTCCGACAAATGAGCAGCTTCTTGAAGAAAAAATGACGTTTGCAAAATTTCAAAACGATATCTTAAAAACTGAGGGACTAGTTCGTATATATACAGACAGACGTACAGACGGACAGACGGACATGGCTAAATCGACTCAGCTCGACATACTGATCATTTATATATATACTTTATAGGGTCTCCAACGATTCCTTCTGGGTGTTACAAACTTCGTGACAAACTTAATATACCCTGTTCAGGGTATAAAAACGTACAATTCCCGTTATGCCAATAAAAACACTTTCTGAATGTAAACATTTACAATGGAGACACACCAACAATGCACGAATAATAAATTTACAAAATAAATCTTTAGGCTTTGAGCTTGCAGACATGCAAATGTTTACAAATAAATACACCAAACAACAGCAACAAACAGCAAAGAAATAGGCATCGAATACGATTAGTCGACCACTTATTCTACCTTTCTTTTGTCTACCTAAGCGTAAGCGTCTGTAGAATTGTTTACATAGATTGGTGAGGTTCATGTTGTACGTCCTTAGAATCGAGAAAACGTCGCAACCCTACTTCACATTTGTTTCTATTCTTATTGAATTGTATTACAATCTTTATTCTTCTTTTCACTTACACTTAGACCTTGATGCTATACTTTCTAATAATATTGATACTTATATAAGAGGTAAAACAACAATCATATTTGGGTCAAATCTTATCTTATATATTGTCAAAAATAAAAAATAAAAACTTTACCTATTCTTACTTTAGCCCAGCAAATTACTCAAACAATATTCAGCCGAAAAAATACGAAATCAACAATCTGACGAGAACATATCAAAGAGAAAAATATAAATAGAGAGATATTCAACAGAAGTGCATTCATGACTAGAAAACGTGCATTGAAGTGGGGCAATATTGGAAAATGCCAACAACCTAACAAAAAATAACATTACAGTCATTTCACTGCAAAGATGTAAAGATTTTCGGCGCTGATAGTTTATGTGATAGTGAAGAGTTTTTATTTGAATGTGTAAATATGTAACAGTAAACATTCATGCGCACCCATAAGTAAATAAAATGGCGTTAGATAAATACTGCAAAGCCGAAACAGATTATCCGTGTAGCTTTGGTCATTTGTAGAGCAACATATTTTATGTAGAAATTGCAGCTATACAGTCAATCATACAAATTCGAAAAAGGAAATCGCCAAAAGCGCAATTCTACAAAATGTTTAAAATTGTTTGTTGTTTTCTTGATGTAACTAAAGCCGCCCTCGAGTTTGCAATGAATTAAAAAGCATCAGTAAATGGCCCATCAGTTAAAATTCACAGCAGGCTTAAAAGGGCCATCAAAATATTTACTTAGAGCTGAAGTTTGTATGGATTAGTGGCTAAAAAAGTTTAGATCTTTGAGTGGGATTATATCAGGATGGAAATGCCGAATACCCGAGACATAAACCAAACTGTGCTGATCGCGTCCTTCTGAATGCTTAGTGCCACTCGTAGAGCACACTCCCAAAACTACTTCTGCAGCACTCGATTCCATAGTGTATACGCAGGATCATTCCATTGGAAATGCATAATTTCATGCAAACTAACAATTAAAATTTACACAAAGATAAAATGGGTTTTACCAAATTCAGGTAGGTAATAATTGTTTTCTTTCCGGTCAGATGGGTATAATCTATGGGGATGATACCACGAACGCAACAAACACGAAAATCACAACACTTTTTCATTTTATCTCCAGAAGTAATCATGCCATATATTAAAATAAGCAATCGCCAGCTAATTCGTCAAATATATCAGCTTAAAATATAATCATACTGCAAACTATAATGACTTTCAAGCTCTTGGATATAAGCGTGCAAAGTGGACATTATCATAACAACATTTCACCCATCATGAGACCACTCAACATTAAGGTTGAACATTTGCATTTTCAAATTGTCAAGGAAGAAGAAATGTTCGAAGAGAAAATGGAAAATCTAATGATTTAAAGGAATCGTAAAAATCGTACTTAATAAAAAACTTTATTTTTGCACATCCTTCAGGGCGATGCGTTTTCATGTGTTCGCACAATTTTCAGCTGCTTATCGCTAAGGATAACATGCTGCTGCAAGCGAAAAGCTGCCGTTCATGTTTGCTTATCACACTGCGTGGGCGGGATGTATGTACATATGTATTTGAAAAAAGAAGCGAAAGTGATTGTTATACGCGTACAGAGCCGACAGCTGACTCAGTTTGCCAAGGAGCGGCACATGTTTCAAGAATTTCACAATTTGCCACACTAATTGCTGCAAATGTACCGTAATAGGATTTACACTTAAATTTGCGTTTAAAGCAAATAATATGTTTTCTTGTTGGAACAATCATTCTGCTTTGCTCTACCTAGTGTATGTAAGTAGAAAATTTCACTTTTAATGTTAAAATACATTTTATATCATTGTACATTTCCTTAACTTAAAAATAATGTAATTACGCTTGTTTAAAAATTTTGGAATTTTTCTCATCAATACTGCTGATAGGACAGCTTATAATAAAAGTGTATTTCTTCTCTTATATCTTGTGTATGTTCTTACAGATTTATTCTTATTTTTATAGACCAAATGAAGACTTCTTCTCTCAGTAAAATTTAATTGAACTTCCCATCAGATTATCACTTAATATTTGGCATTTATTCCGGGCTTCAAACGAAAAACACATCACTGCATGGTGGAATGTATCAATACCATTGATTATAAAAATATACGCTATATTGATCTTTCTGTATACAATAATTCATTTTGATGTTCCATTTATTAAATCAAAAAGAACTGATTTACTAATAACTTATAGCAACTTTCAGTTAGCTCAAGCGTTAACTTATCACAACCATATACTATGGAACAAATGGCAAGTGAGTACTAATAAATCAATGTAGCAAGATTTATCAGCACGCACTTTCAATTTGTTCCATATAGTATGTTAAATTTCTTGTTAAAGTTGAAAGAAAACTGTGTTACAACAACAATTTATATGAATTTATGTGTCGACATTGTTCTACACTGATAAGCCTACGGAAGGAAGCGTCTGCTTTCGTGCATGTGTAGCGCCAACGAAATATACCAGCCGCCCAATATACTTAAATTTGCATAAGCGTGAACATTTTCAATACAAAAAACATATTCTACCTCAAACGCACACGCTCTTGTGAAGCAAAAGTAAACTGAAATTCGATAAAAATCAATTATTGCCATTGGAGCATTTCGCCGGAGTACAATGGAAGCAGCCTTAAGCTCAGCATTTCGAACACCTTTGGAGTCGCGGTGTGATTTTATCGCTGTTTCGCGATGAGTGTTGTGTGCAGATAGTCGTACAACAATAAGACTGACTTAAAATAATTTATTATACATTTTAAGTGGCAGCTCGCATAATTTAAGGGCATTATTTATGAGTTCCGGATAATTGAAAGCGATAACGCATTCCTGAAAGATATTCATTGAACACTTGTTTTGTATCTTTGAGTGTTAATGTTATTGATATGAAATGATTAATAGGTTTACATGTAGAAAAGGAATAATTACAATAAGTTGCATAACAAACAAACCAATTTTTAAACGGCGTTTTTAGTTTCTTTTTGAATGCTTTTTTGAAAATGAAAAGAAAATGCCTCTGGTACAAAGCATTTTGCCTTACGTTGAGGTTCTAGAGAAGTGCAAATTTGAATTAAAAAATCCGCATTGCAGAATAATTAAATGAATAAACCAGCTTTCTCAGCATCTGATGACTTTCTGATATACCTTGGTGTGATGTATAATGTGATTCGAAGTGATAAGAATGAGGCAATTTATCACGCTGATATGATGATGATATATGTAACATCATAAAATCATTAGGCTTGATATGACTTTGGATTATGCGATGTTGTGATATGACTTTAAGTCACCCGATATAGTATCAAATTATTTTTTTAAGTCATGCGACATGAAAAGTAATCATATCGTCATCAATCATATGGTGTGATGTAATAAATATGATATAATGTCATTTGATCACGTATTTGTATATTACTATAGTATTATTTTTTCTTGATTTGACTCCGACTGCACTTTTTTAAAAAGTTCTTTTGGTATATACATATTAGTCCTTGCATCAGTTTAAGGCCAATACGATATTTCATTTTAATAGTCCACTACCTTCTCTTCTGGCGTGCAAACTAATTTTCCAGCACAATGACTAACAAAGACAAACAAAATGCTTCCGGCAATCACCTTATAATTGCTTGAGTGAGAATACATGCAAAGATCACATATTTACGTGATGCTACTGCTGGCCTGAGGAAATATCTTTGTTTTGGTGTTCGCATCTTATCACGTTTTAAAATCACGACGCCTATGTTTGATAGCAACGATAGTCACACTTGCACAAACGCACACGCTTACTCAGTACTTAATACATATGTTGTTTAACCAAATATTTGTTTAGGTTTACATTAACATGCCTCTTTCTTCCATATTTGCTCCATCATGCGTATATGCCTCCTTCAAACACGTTCCAATACCCAACAGTCATACATATACAATATAAACATATATTTTAGTATAGAAATGATATGCAATTTTTCATTCACTTTAGAAGATAGCAATATTTGCTTACTCATTCTGTATACCAACTGATGTTGGAAATTGTTATCATTAATATACCCACGTACCTCTTATACTGGTATATATGCCTTAACTGACGCTTCATTTACTTTAATAATATCAGCCATTTCAGTTACTTTCTAGCTGCAAACTTAGCTACGCATATTAAATAGATGCAACTCTTGTTAGCTGAAAAATACTTGAAGTGTGTGCAAATTAATATAGAAGTATTTAAACAAGAGACGATGAAGGAAAGATATGGCATATAAACAATCGTGTAAGTATATTGGGCATTTTAAAATTCTAATTACATTGTTGACCTGCTGAAGCCAAATGTGGCGAATTATTTTGTGTGCGCAAAAGAAGGAGTGGTTTTTAAGCTCTAAACATTTGACAAATAAAATGAAGTTTTAAGGAAAAGAATAAATCGATGGCTTAGTTAAAGAAAATTTTTTTTATTATTTTAGTCATTGGATTTATGATTGAGTGCCACTTGAGTATAAGCAATTTAATGAAAAGATTAAAGAGCATGTTTGCTTTTCATTTCAGTTCATTAATGCAATTTCTACCAGCTTATCTAAGATTATGTAATTTAAAGATTTATAAATATATAAGTGCATACAGATTACAATGGCTTAAGTGAAAGGTATTTATAAAAGAATGGGTATTTTTAATCCAAGCAGTACTTCGGCCACTGTAAGCTATTTGAAAAATAAGAAACAGAACTAATACTAATTGTAAAATTTAAACTATTAATAGTGAAAAAAGTAGATCAGGGCCAATCCGCAATCAAACACGAACTCAATATTTGTAATTAATTATTTTTTCTTACTTTCAAACCACTTTTTGGGCAGTGGGTGTCGTATGCAGACCCGGGCAGTATCATTGCAACTTTCGCAAATTTATACACTTTCAGAAAGTTTAGTTAACAAACAACTTGAGTCAAGCCTTGGTTGACGGCTAAAGGGCAAAAAGGTTTCCTATTTGTTATCAGCGTTCTGAGAAGTCGGTATTGGGATACCGCTGCCAGAAATGGTCGGATTTTACATAAATTTTTAAAGATAGAGGATAATGCAATGCGACTTTTTGGTTAGAAGGAAATATGATATAAATATTTAATAGAAGCTAGGATTGTAGAAACTCGATCTTGACTTGTCTAATATAGGAGTCGTATAAGCCAGTACAATTTTATTTTTGAAAACCGATTTCGCCATATTTGTCTCCACAATTCAAACTAAACAAGATGTTGAAAAGTTTCGATAAAATATCATGACAATTTGCGAAGTATTTTTCCATTAATGATTCTAGTAGAGCCCAAAATAACAGAAGAATTCAACATGTGGGAGAAGCGCAACCCTTTTCTTAAGCCGATATAGTATAGATTCAAGTTGGTTGAAGAAAATATTTCCAGTCTACTACTTATTTTCTAAAACTTACATCTTCATCATCTGCTCACTGAGCCAATTTCTTTTACTTATTTTGACATATTGACATTCATATTCACATGTTTAGAAGCCACGACTTCTTTGGCACTCTGTTTGTGAATTCGATAGAATTTATTTTTTCTTCCCTCAACATATTTATCTTCCCGCATTTTTATGCATTTCAATAAAGCTGAGCGTTTATGTGTGCTGGTCATGGCGTTTTATTGTTATTAGCGCAACCGCTCATGGCAAATGTGATTACCATAAGTTTAATGTAATTCGTTTATGATTTTTTTATGCTCACGCTTCATCAATTTTATGGCAATATCTTTTGCTCATTGACGACGGCATCTGCTTATGGTCACGCCGCATTTCATCAAAGTATCGCGTTTTGGTCAATATTGTTGCCCTAGAATATAGTTAATAAAATTTTTGAGTGATATTTGAGCAGATGAAATTCATTATTTCTGTAAATTTTTTGGCTTAAAAATTAAGTAACCTTTAAAATGTTTAATAGCGCTATTAATAAGTCGTATGACTTAAATAAGTATCATATAATTTTTTATTAGACATTGTTGCTTGCACCTGGTCACTAAAATACTTAAAAGCTCAGTGTCACTACAACAATTCCATTCATTGATAGGTACACAATATTCGTTATGCTTCAAAACCATAACTTCAGTCCATGTGTGAAAGCTCACCGAAACACATTCCAAATAAACTTCAAAAGTTCTACGTCAGTAGCTATGAAAAGGTATGCCATGACAATGAACACCGTTTTCGGATATAATGACAAAGAAACGCTATAATAATCTTATTTATTTTCTATTATAACTCTGCTACCTCTCTACTCTAAAATCCAAAATCGCTACTAGAGCCAAATTGAAGTAATTCAATATATTCACTTATACTTGTATATCAAAAATCATTCATAGGCAATAGTTTGTACTAAAGGTTAAGAGATCACAGCATTGGCAATTTCTTACATACCCTCACATTTTATATCTGACCATGTATGCCCTTGTGTTCGCCTGATTTTTGCTTAGCAACGGTCATAAACTTCAGATGGGCAGCCAGCCATACGGCTTTAACAATAATCCCTTTTAAGCACACAACACATGCTTATTTATAGTCCTAAAGCGTAGAAATCCTAAAGCGTAAGAATTGGTTTCCGGCTTATGCTTTATTCCGGAACGCTGACGCCATGAATGGCTTCCATCAATAGAATTTTCTGTCATCAAATTGGCATACAAATTGATTTAAGTTCCGATGAAAAGCCTTTTTATGGGAAAAATTGGCTTAATAAAGTTTTTAGTTCTTTTTGAGTACTTTTGAAAGTTTTCATACTAGTGCACAACACTTTTTGCTGCTGAATAAAATAATAGTAAACTTTTTCTAAATTCTGAGATAATATTAAGAGGAAAACTGAAAAAGTAAATTGAGATATTTAAATATTAAAGATATTATGTATAATAATATTTAATTTTTTTCAATTTATGTTGTTCTAGTTTTTCAATGGTATGAGTTTATGAGTCGATTGATTTGAACTTCTGTTGAATATTATCTCATTCTTCATACTAAAATTAATTATTCTATATTAGTAATGACTGCATTGCAACTTTTTTAGAATCTTCCAAAATGTTCCTTTTATATTTCACACAAGCTTGCGTTTTAATTAACGTGGTTGTTACTCAGGGTGAGTTGAGACTCACTTAATCATTTTTATGGTGCACTATTCACTCAGACTGTAAAGCATATTTTACCGAAATTTAATTATTTTGTAGGTACCAACATAACAAGGTTTACAAAAGCTTTGAAACTTTTGTTCATTTTAGGCAATGTCAACAAGTCACATATTCGCAGGTAAATATAATTTAAAAAAAGTTTTGGGTATAAGGTAGAAATTACTATTCTCTGCATATGCGTATATACATACCTTGGATTTAGCCCTCATAAATTTTAAACTTTGTTAATGTCATTTGAATTTTTTTGATGACATTAAAGTAGCAAGTAAAGTTTTCACCTTCCTTGCTGAAGAACAAAAGAAAGAAACACAAGAACAATAGTCCATGACCATAAACCATTTTAACGCCAAATAAAGAAAACTTCGCAGCCAACTTGAAAAACTTTTGGCTTTTAATGCTATAATATATGTATGTATATACTCGTATAAAGTGATGCATGAGTAAATGCAAAAAATGCTTGCGCTTATTCACAAGTAAATGATTAACGAACCGCAACTTATAAGATTAGCAGCAAAATACAGACAACGGAGTGTGTGTCTGCTATTGGGAGTAATATCGGTATTCTGCGTGAGACGATTGTCTCATGTCTCTAATTGTCACAATAGTAATTCAGTGATCCTGTTAGTCAGGAATCTCATTTTGGTATTCTGGCAGACTCAGTAAAGTAGTATACTGTATAGTAATATACTACTGTATCGGCCAGAATACCAAATTGAGACTCCTGACTAACAGAGTCACTAAATGAAGATTGTATAAATTAGAGACATGAGACAATCGTCTCAAGCAGAATACCGATATAAATCTGTTCTCTTTATTTATTGGTATTTAATTAAAGTTTGAAATTTTTGAACTTGCTGGCGAAATGAACTTTATCGCGACTGGTGTCGTATGATCGTACACTTGCCGAGGATTTAGTATCATACTGAGTTTTTATTGTTTTGATTAGAAAATACGCACTTGCCGTCCCGTGGCAATACAAAAATCTTAAAATACTGTGATTATATAAAAATTTGCAAATAAAGCTCATTAAATTTCGCCCTTATCGTCTACTTGTTGCTTCTTCGGCTAGTTGCTCGGTGAGTGACTGATAACAAACGAATTGGTATTCCTTATAAAATAGAACATTCTTACAGGGTGTAATGAACACTATTAAATAGCACAATCATTAACTTCCGTTATGTTGTCAGTATTGTTCGGGCTTTTCGAATCTCGTGAAATAACAATTGCATATCTTATGTTTCGGGTTCCCAGGGCATCAACCTAAATAAATAATCTTGAAGAAATTCTTCAACATTGGGTGCCCTTCTCGCTGGAACAAATATCCATATGTTCAAATCAGATTCCTTTATTATCGCCGGCTTGCACACAATTGTCCTTTTATAGACATAGCAGAGGAAGCTTCACATGCGAGCAAATAAGAACAACAATAAAATGCTCACTTTAAGGCGCCTCACATATCCCCTCTACGACAACAAATATACATATGTATACATTGTTTCCGCCTAGGCTTGCAGTTTGCTTTTGCTCCTTTTGTGTTATTTTCCCATTGCTACTTTGACCGTGGGTCAGAATGCTGAGTTCCGGTGGGTGGAACTGTGCATTGTTTGTCGGTGCTAAGAATTCCGTGCAAACTGATCGATTTTCAATGTCTGTTAGTGCAACTCATCAGTGCGCAAATTTTTCTGGCCTATTCGCAAACAAAGAAAATTGTTATTCAATTTGTTGATAAGGCCATTGCCCCCAATTTATGGTCATTAGATTGGCTAGCTGCCAATCAACATTTTCTATTGATCAATAAATGTTTACTGAAGTGGCTATTATTTAGCGTGAGTTTGAATGATAAAATTACCAATAGCCGACAGCTATTGAATTTAGTTTTCTTACCATATGATACGGCTTCAAGTGTTTGAAAGATAGGTAATTAAGAAACTTAAAACATAAGTGAAACAAACACTTGATTTTCTGTTCTTTGGTAAAAAAAAGAAAATATGAAAAATGCAAATAAAATGCTATTTAAACCTATAAAAATTAGTAAATGAGGTTAATAAGATTTAGTGCGAAGCGAATGCCATGGCGTATACGTAATTTTGAGTGAGAAAAGAGATCACTTTTCAATATACATACATAGATATATGTATATGTGCCTATATAAATAGTACATAAGTGAAGAGCACAAGAAATTTTTGGTTAACATACACACTCGTATATACATATGAATTATTAACAATCAGGCTGTTTTTTTTCTTATTAAAAGCAAAACTTCTTTATTTTTTAGTTTCGCATGTACTTTAAACTCGTGATTTCAAAAGTGTGTACAAAGTTGCCAAATCAACTATAGCTTTTCGTTCCGCAAAAGCTGTTCATATTTCCTTCTTTGCTTCCTCTTTCTAGCACATATCGCTTTAAAAATTAATATATATATACTTATTTCATCAGCGGAAAATTTGATTTTATTAATTTAATTTATAAGTTTCTGCTTCAAACTTTTATTTTCGACCGCTGAAATATCATACAGTTCAGCATAAATTGCATTTTGTTCTCAATTAAGCCGACACCTGCAATTTTTTCTCGCTAATGCAACTTCCTTTAAGTCACAAATATAGCGCTAACGACTTGGCAGACCTTGCCAACCGCAAAAGTCACTTAAGGACATTATGTCGTGTACAGCATGTAACATATGCACATCTTGATGTACTTAGCGAAGCCATTAACGTTAAAAATACATGTGCAAGACACATTGCCACAACTTTCAAGAAGAAGTTTCTCAAGTGCTAGTGTTGTTGTATGCTTCATGAGTTGGTGATGCATAAAACTTGCAACCTGTTGGTAATTTTTGCTTATTTACTAGAGAAAGCAGCTTATTTAATGCATCATTTTAGTTTTTCAAGTCCTTATAAAATTAATTTAAGCATTTTTTGGCTGTCATTTTCCTTGACTTACTGAAAAATTTGTTTAAAAGTGTTAGGCTTTTTCTTGCTTCGACATAAAGGATTGAAGCGAAGCAATAAACTGAGTTATTGCATTGCGTTAGTTTTAGTCTTAGAAGTAAAATCGATAAAATTTTATTTTAATTTAACAAATTTGTATGGTCCTTTTTCAATCTGCATGGTATGTCTTGGGCACATGCAAATTCAAGTGACTTCTATGAAGTCCTTGAGTATGCTTTCATGTGTCTGTTGTAATTTAACTTGAGAGCATCAGGTTTGTCTTTGTATATTTTGGTACTTGAGTTTTGCTTAATTTGCAAAGAGCATGAGTGTTTTCGACAGGTTTGAAATTCTTGCATGTGTGAATTTCAAGTGGTTAGGCCACTCAAGTTGAGAACTCCGATTGATGTTAGATGCTGTTGAAATTCATAGCAATTATTTCACTTAATTTCAAATCACTTGCTTATGACAGCTACTCACTATTGTCATAAAATAGAGGGTATGAGCAAAATTTGAGAACAGTAGTTAGCATGTGATTTTTTTTAAATAAAATTAATTAGAAGCATCATATAGATTTTGTTGAAAAAGAGATTGAGAAAATTAAATATATAGAAATTGAGGAAGTTAAAATACTCGCAATTTCCCGTTTTTGCTACAATCCAGAAACGCTTAGATTTTGTAGACAATACAGAGTTGAAAACAACTACAAATACTAACATTGTTCAAATGAGACATAACTCTGATAGCTACGTACATATGTATCTAGCCTCACAGTGTGCCAATATAGTTAGCACTGTCGCGCTCTTCTTTAGAAATCAAATGTTCCAAGTACCAGTCGTTAGATGTCTGATCTGTAATCACTCGAATTTCTAATTTTCGGGCTTAAAATATATCATAGTCACGAACTATAACAGTTATTGAAAACGTTCAAGGAAGTAAAACGTGAAAACACAATATATTTTTTCGGATCAATGACGCTGAAAGAGTGTACAATATTTATTATTAGCCGAAAAATATGGGAAAAAAGAAGGGCGGCTTACAACTATTTTGTGTTTTTCTTTTTTGAGTTTCTAATGTGCAAAAATACATTCACAATTTAGCTTAATTAATTCAACAAATTATCTGTAACTGACCACAAAATTGCGGTAAATATCGCAGGAGGGAAAGGGTCCGCCATTTACATACATATCTATGTACGTCAAAGTATCTGTGGTGAAGCATTATTTGTGTTCTCAACATTATTTGTGGTTACGCAAAAACATTTGGTTCATCTGTTGCTGTTGTCTCTGCGGTCTTTTACGAGGATATGCTGGTGGCAGCTCGGTTGCTGCTGCGGTTCCAGTTCAGTCATAAACATAAGTAACTATTCGCCCGGTTTTAGAGTGAAGCTCCTTTAGTCGCGGTTATTGTGTTAGTATACATGATTAAAAAACTTTTCCGTAACTATGTTACGCATTTACACACATACATACAGTATACTTATATTGCGCTGTCCAAACCACATGGGAGATTATGAACTACAGCGCCTTTGGATAGTAAAAACTTACATAAAGATGGTGCGGGGAAGAGACGAAAACATAAAGAAAAAATCACATCATGCATATGAAAACTGTCCAACTCTCCTCGAGCAACCGCCAGCAGCTGTTTACGAGTACTCGTTTATGCATTTTGCGCCCAACGCTGAACGAGTTGCTGCTAATAACATTGGATAGTACAAAGTGGCTAAATAATTTTATATGCTAATAAGTATAATATATTTAACGTATTTTTCCATAAAAAAAATTGGTTATGGGAGAAAAGAAATATTCGCCGTGTTGTTTTATTCTGATATGTTCGAATTCATCCGAATATGAATAAACATATCTGCTGTAATCTGAAAATAAAATAATCTTAGCATGCTAGTGACAGAACCATTTATTTTAAATTAGTCAGAATTATTCAATTGCTGCTGTCATTGAATGATTTCGTACTCTATTCTATTAATAATTTTCTCTTTTTATGCAAAAGCTTTATTTTTGTAGGTGTAACTAGTGTATTTTGTTAACACAAAATAATGAATTTTTTCTAGTAAATTATCTTTTATATATTTTCATTGTACTATTATTGGTGTTATTGTAATTTATCTTAATGCTATTAACTATTTTGTGTATCTTTTTTCAGTAATATCATTACAAATCATTCCGTGATGGCAGCAGATCTATGCTAAACTTCTGTCGAAATATTAGCAAACTATCAAGTTTTACTTGCTTCGGAGGATCATGGTTTAAAATTCTGAGTGAGGCTGAAAAATCACTTACGAAGACTCCTGCTATTGATCTCTTTTTCATCTCATGAGACACAGTAATTGTTTTTATAAATCATAAAATAAAGGCACAAACTCTGAAAAAGAGAAGAATTGTATAGAATAATCAATTTCGATTAACCAAATGAAGAAGATTTATTACTTACTTAACAAAATAAAATTTAAAATTCTGTAGATTGGATAGTAGATAGACTACAAACAATGTAGAAGGTTGAATCCATTAAGTTGTTGATAAAACAACGAGCAATCTGAAATGTTAGTTGAAAGTTTGAAGCAATTAATGTTCATTTACCTTCAGTAAGATAAATATACAAGTATATCATGATATAATAAATATCTTTAATAAAACATTTTTTTTCGAATAAATTTAAACGAATCTGAAATAAATAAAGCAATTAAATCAGCGTCGCTGTGATTTGGCAGCGTTCAACTGACGCATGCTATTTATTTTTTTGGGTTCCATTGTCTGAAATATTGTCTGCGTATGAATTTCAGCAGCTGCAAGAGTTCACATTTATTTCAATTCACTGCTCTAGTGGTTGCTACGTGCAATTACTGACACTAGCATTGTCAGAATGTCGGCGGGCGAATCGTAAATCATGCAAATTGTGACATTTTGTTGAAAAATATTTAAAATTATAAAAAATAAGAAGAAAAACCGTAATATAATATGATATGTAAGCGGGTGTTATATGGAGTTTGTGATAAGCTTACTTCACTTTATCGCTACAGTTATATTAAACACGTATTTAATGTACATATATTATTCAGTACCTTATTATATTGACTAATCACTTTTCCAAAACAGCTTTATTTGATACCTTGTATGGCTCGGATTTGAATCGCGGTACTTCCATTTCTCTTCGAGCTAAGTAGGATTGTCGTGAGAGTAAAATGAAATTTAACCAGCAGCGACTAAATTCAGTCTTATACTTTAAATAGAATAAGAAGTTTCGGAAATAATTTCTCCCATCGCCTTATGGGGATGATGTGATCCAATGCTGTGAATAGATCAACTGGGGAACTGGGCTTCAGTTTATATTTTGATTTGGCGTCAACGAGTGAAATGAGGTTACGACGGACTCGAAAAAAACTAAAAAAAAAAAACTACTCAATAACAGAAAAAAGAACAAATTAATGGGGCTTGTAATTTGTATGCATTTCTTAAAACTTCTTTTGCCAGTCTTTCGAGACTGATATGCTAAAACATCTGAGGGGTGTTTCATATCTCCTTATTACGAATTTGTGTTCAAAAATTTTCCATTTCGTACATCAAATTATTTAATATTTAGGTATACTGATTTAAATTTTCTTCGAGCATGCGGATGAGCACGTATGTGAAACCCGTGAGATTTCCCAATGAATTTCATTAATTTTTGACTGTTAAGGGCACACTAGTGGATCTGTACATGCAATTACAATATTCAAACGCGGTATGTGTGGTAAACGAAGCCATGCTGTACATACTACTATTTCATGATTAAGTAATAGCAAACATGTGTATGTAACTTACTTAAACCTCATCAGTGCTTATGTGCTCCTCTGTTTTAATTAAATAGCCAAACGCTGATTTCTAAGCGCTAGTGTATTATGAATCCCTAATGTACTGTGAGGACTGTGCGAGGGTGTTTTGGTTGAATATTAGTTAGAGAGCTTGCATAAATTCTCAAGCTTGATTAAATGTGGGCACCGTACACTAAATAAGCGAAGAAGAAGAAAATCGTGAATGTAAAGGGTGATTTTTTAAGAGCTTGATAACTTTTTTAAAAAAAAAAAACGCATAAAATCTCATCGGTTCTTTATTTGAAACGTTAGATTGGTTCATGACATTTACTTTTTGAAGATAATTTCATTTAAATGTTGACCGCGGCTGCGTCTTAGGTGGTCCATTCGGAAAGTCCAATTTTGGGCAACTTTTTCGAGCATTTCGGCCGGAATAGCCCGAATTTCTTCGGAAATGTTGTCTTCCAAAGCTGGAATAGTTGCTGGCTTATTTCTGTAGACTTTAGACTTGACGTAGCCCCACAAAAAATAGTCTAAAGGCGTTAAATCGCATGATCTTGGTGGCCAACTTACGGGTCCATTTCTTGAGATGAATTGTTTGTCCGAAGTTTTCCCTCAAAATGGCCATAGAATCGCGAGCTGTGTGGCATGTAGCGCCATCTTGTTGAAACCACATGTCAACCAAGTTCAGTTCTTCCATTTTTGGCAACAAAAAGTTTGTTAGCATCGAACGATAGCGATCCCCATTCACCGTAACGTTGCGTCCAACAGCATCTTTGAAAAAATACGGTCCAATAATTCCACCAGCGTACAAACCACACCAAACAGTGCATTTTTCGGGATGCATGGGCAGTTCTTGAACGGCTTCTGGTTGCTCTTCACCCTAAATGCGGCAATTTTGCTTATTTACGTAGCCATTCAACCAGAAATGAGCCTCATCGCTGAACAAAATTTGTCGATAAAAAATTTTCGAACCGAACACTGATTTTGGTAATAAAATTCAATGATTTGCAAGCGTTGCTCGTTAGTAAGTCTATTCATGATGAAATGTCAAAGCATACTGAGCATCTTTCTCTTTGACACCATGTCTGAAATCCCACGTGATCTGTCAAATACTAATGCATGAAAATCCTAACCTCAAAAAAATCACCCGTTATAAAGAACAGAAATGAATATGCCCTAAACAGTTACACCTTGTATGTACATATGTGTACTGCACATGTGTGTGCCTATATGTAGATTTTATATTGTAAATATTTGATGTTTAATGGAATGGACTTTTCCCGGCTTTCCAATTAGATGCGCTGCTCTGACTCCACAACCTTGCAAACTCATGAAGTATTTGGCACTTGTAATCGTGGAGTTTCCTCCTGATATAAATTTAACAGTTTGCCAGAAGATTTTTTAGACTTGCTTACAATACTGCTTGCTTTATTTTTAGAGGGTGTGTTTTGGCAGGTTGTAAGACATAGTTTTTTCTCCCAACATGAGTGATAGGGAAAATATTAGGAACAGGATTTTTTGCAATATGGAAGTATAGATATACTTCATTGGTCTGGATCTCCACATTCATGATTTTACATTTATCTCAAGTAATAATTAACAATTAAATTTGCACAATCATCTAAGTTTCAATATGCAAATGGTGAACAAGCACTTGTTATTTTAATTGCTTGCGTTAAACTTCTGCTGAGTGCATTTCTCTCACCTACTGATCTTTGCAGCATGCCATTAACAAGACTGTGATTCTATATCTATTTTATAAACTAGTGAGCTGTTTTCCCTAGCTTTTGTTATTCCATAACTTTACCCTCAAAGTTTGTGCAACTGAAGTGTTTGCTGAAATTGCAAATCTTGTTCACTTGAACTGAAAATTTAATTGAATTTCCTTGTGCTTCGTGTTGGTGCAACGTTAGGAATTATATAAATAGATTCTGGTATTAACAAGCAAATATATACATATGTACGGACTGCTGCCTTGGAGGGGAATATTGACTGCATGAGTTTCTGTTTTCTACTAATTAATATTACAATCATAGGTACGAAAATTTGAACTGGAAAACAAGTGTACAATATTCCAGTTAGCTTTGTTTCTCATTCGATTTGATACTTTATGTTGCGTGTAATTATTTTTAAGAAATGCAAGACATAACTTTAAGTAAACAAAAAGATAGATAAAAGGATGTTCAATATAAATTTAAGTTAGCTTATAGTTAAGGCAAAATAATATGCTGTGGTTAATTGAATGTTGTGATAACTGTGTGGTTAAACTCAACAAAGATTTGTCATTCCTTACCACTGGTGGGAGGAAATGAAACGTCTTATATCAAGGGAGAAATCTTTCATTCTGGTTTTTATTTGGTATTTTCCTTGCTTATATACAATGTTTAAAACTATTCTAAATAACCAAATATATGTGGATTAATAGCGAAAATCTGTGGAAGACACCTTTCTTCTTCATATCTTTGTTGGTATCAAAATTGGCAACTGACGTCGTTCTCCTTTGAAATAACCAATTTCTACTTTCCGCATATACTTCTATTGAAGTTTAGTTATTCCAGTCCTTGTAGTTGAAATCGAAACTTCACATCTGTGTTGCATATGATGCAGATGTATATGTAGAATATATAAATAATTTGAACTTGAAAAGTATTTAGTACAAGAATGTTCGGATTGCTATCCAGAATGAAGACCTGCGACCGAATTATACCAGCGAACGTTTTCCTACAACAATACCATTTTTCCATGGAAATCTATATGGAAATATACTTTTAGGGAAATATAAGTTATGGAATTATAACATAAGTCAATAGCATATAGTCTAAACTGAAATTTAATTCTTCGCTTCGTGTTGGCTTCGTATATATGTACACAATTCAATGTTATTTTAGACAACAAAATTCATGTAATTAAGTATTCATTTACTCGTAAAGTATTATGACTGCTGTAGGTTAGCTTGTGTCTGCTCTTAATGCGAGCTGTTTCACTCTATAAGTATATGTCCTTCCGGATCACTATGACGTTTTCTGCCCCCACACGCCGTGCATTGTTCCATTTCTAATTGTGTGTGATAGATGTGACATTATACATTTTCAGCCTATTTCAATGGATCTAGTCAAGGACGAAATGAATGGCTGTACACTTATAAATACTGTTCTCTTTTTAAAAAAATCTTGCTTAAGTTGCTGCTTAAAATACACAATTTATGTACTTGTAATTAAGAGATATAAACATATAAATGTAGCTATATAGAACATCTGTGATTTCTATGTAAAGCTAAAGCCCTGAAAACCTCAGATGAATGAGCATATAACATGTATATATATGTTTGTGTTGCATCCTGATGTGGCAAAATATGCTCATTTTAATAAAAACTTAATGTAAATCACATTTGTTGCGGATTATGCCAATTAAATCGGAATTAACTGAGACTCTAAAGGACCGAGGACTCACATGCATGCCACTCGCTTCTGTAGCGAATTAATTTCATTTATTTGGTCAGTAGCAGATGTGAATTGTTGCGGACGGAAATGTCAGTATGTACAGATTTTAATGATAAGTAAAAGGCGGTATTGAATTTATGGTAATTTCGTAGAAAATTGTAGATTTAAACTGGCTTTTTAAAATACGAAAAAGTAAAGTCAGTAGATCTTCTTTATTATATGTATGCGAGTGAGATAGTAGCAATAGTCACCGTTATATACTCTGCTGTATTTACTCCAACGCTTTTGATAATGAACTGTTGAGCTGTATATGCTTCTAATTTATAGCGTAAATGACGGCATTTTGATTTACGTTCCTTGGCTACTTATACTTTGAAACCACCAAAGCATTGAGAGTGGCGAAATAACAACAAAAGCACATTTAATAAAAATAAATTATTACATTTCATACACGCACACATACTTCTTCCATAAATCATATTCACTACGTCATCATCTTGCGATTATCTATTAAATTACAATAAAGTCACACGCGTGACATGTACCGCCCGCTCACCCTTGAACACCCACGGTGCGTTACGGGTCAAGGCAAGCAGTGACCCGTATTGTCTTTCCGTTTAAGTGTGAACATTCGCTTAGAATGAAATTAAATATGCTTAGCGTTTATTACACACATTTATATAATGAACTTCCTGTATAACTATCTGTATTTGTAGCAACACTTTGTCCATGAAGTCCACTCTCCATCCTCCGAGACCGGCAACACATGTTTTATTTTATTGTTCTTGCTGGACATATGTATTTATAACTTGCTTATTTTGCAGATCTGAGAGACTCGTGTGGAAGCACACTTATATATTCACTACAATAAATAATTGGTGGTATTAGTTACCAGCGTGACAGAAATAACAACACCAACAAATATTATGATCTTATAAACAATTTAGTTGCCAATTATCTTGATGTTACTTTCATTGTTATTAACGTTTGTTATTTAGCTTTGTTGTTATTCCTGTGAATTAGTTGTTATTTTTATAATAAATTTACAGATAAATGTCTGAAGAAACCTACATATCGAATTATGTTCTATCAAATTGGCTCGGTCGCCACCACGATGAACACCACCATATCAATTTCTCATACACACCATACAGTTTGCGACAGATCTGTACATCAATGCCCATTAGAGCTGACTTTACACCATTTACTATAGCTCATCGTCATTTCATAGCACCAGTGGAAAGTTCAATGGAGTCCACATAGATGAATAGGCAAATACACACATTCATTGCTATTTTGCCATTGTTTTCTGCTAAGTTTCACCTTCCACCAGGTACTTCTAAATCAGCAAATAGAATCAGTAAAGTATTTCAGCTTCATTGCAAGGGTCTGCTTGAAATGCGTTTCCTAGAATGAGCTCCCGCTTAAATCAGTTAACTCACTCAGCAATTTTCTAGACGAGTAGCCCTGCAATTAGTAGAAAAGCGCATTAAAGTAATTTCCTAAGGAAACTCCTTTCTCAAACGGTTTCTCACACTCATATTTCCTCGACGCTGAAAAGGACTAAGATAAATAGGTAAGGACTTGATTTAATGGGCTTATTATGCAAATACTCCTCAGTTTGTAACACGGCCGCTAATTGTCTTAATCACATAAAGACCGTATGAGAAGGTAGTAGTTGTAGATATCATAACTTATTCATGCTTATACGTAAATGCGAGATTCTTAGATGCACTGCAGTTTTGTTAGTTTGATTAAGTACACTTACTGATATATATAACTTTCAGTATATATGCTGTATATTCACATATGCATTGAATTTTACAATTACAAAGGCAGTTGCTAGCTCACATCATTTGCATTTAAGTTAAGTACATTTTCAATCGATACGCAGTCACACTTTTTTACTCCAGTCTGCATTTAAATTGCTTAGTGAGTTTTATATTCATATTCGCTTAAATATTTTGTTGTTAAAGAAAATTGTCATTATTTAGATCTCAATCTAAACGTATTTTGGACATAATGGAAAATTTGGTACTCACAACAATAAACAAATGGTGGCAAATCTCCACCCAAAAGTACATCAAGCGGGCTTTGAGATTTAGAGTGCCTTTTCCGGGTGTTTAAGCATCAATTAAAGTGGAAATTACCTTGACAAAGCTGACGTACGTACTTAGAAAAGCAAATTCTGATAGCAGAGGCATTCGGTTACTGAGAAAAATGCAAAATAATTCTCCTTGGTTAGTGTTGTAGTGTACTCAACTCTTCTATTGTCGGCAGTTTGAACCTCTAGAGAAGAATGTAGTGAAGATTCTGCAATAATGTGCATGATTGCCAGACCAAGGGATTTGGGACTATTTTTACGTTTCGGTGACGTGAGGTCTAAAAAGCATGCGTGTGAGAAAATTTAGTTTAAGCAAGAGTCTGAGATTTCCTTTAAGTGCAGAAGGCTTAATGGTGTTTTGTTCATTTTGCTGATGCTCCACTCACTCACGTACCCATATTAACGTTTTTTTATACCTCAATATTTCAACTTTAACTACGCATGCAATAGATGCCGTCGCCGAGAATATGTCTGAAGTTCCATCAAATCATGCGGCGGTGGCAACAACTGCAATAACATTTTACAACGTGCATTCTGGTTATTTGCATGCATAAGTGGCATTTTGGTAGCGTCTGCACGCTTGCAAATAAAGCAACATTTTATGGTCGTCGTTTTGGTTTCACAACACAAACTTGCTGACACCAATACAAATGCTCTTAAATCTGCAATATGTGTATGAGGAAAGCTGTTCTTTGATTTACCACTTTTAATTATTCACAGCATTCAGATGCCCGTCGAGCATCGGAGCTATTTCGAAGCTAATTTGCGTTTGCAATAAGATTTAGGGAAGTACAAAAGTCTCAGCGAAGTGTAATAGGAAAAGTCCAATAGTTGCTTCTTAATTTTTTACTTCTTATAAGCTAAGAAAACGTGTATTTGCTTAAACGAGAGCGTGCTTCAAATATTTGCTTCTTCTAATTGATACATTATTGCAACGAATTCAAACTTTAGAAAAATGTTCAGAAATATTACCAGATATGCAAATATCTTTGCAACTTAACAAGCAATATATCATTTTACGCAAGTGCACTTCGATTTGCTGTCACTAAAAGAGTCTTCGAATTACTTGAGACAGAATTCCATTGCTTTCTTCCTCTCTACATTGCTTATTTCTGCTTTTATGGTGTTGCTGACAGCTTCAACGCCAAATTAGTGTTAGCAATCGCTTTGAATTGAATTGTTAGTGGCGGCCATCACTTTACGTGCCGACCATTAACGAAGTGACTGTCAATTTGCGCAAGGTCAACATGGGTGGTGGTGATCCTGGTGTACGCATTATAAAATTCAACCAAGAAATTGAAACCAATTGCATTAATTTTCGAATGCAAATTGCATGTCCACATGGATTGAAGGTTGCAGTTGGCTTTTATTCAGAGCGTATAAGTATACTGATATTGTGTTCATTAGTTTACAAGCTAATGAAGAAAAGCGGCCAAGTTTGACGTTATTGTCACAATTTTGAGATCCCGAGCCTTTTAATGTCTAGATATTCTATATATCAATAAATTTTATGATGCATTATTGGCATATATTTTACAGTATTCTGTTTTCCAAACATCCACAAATATTTTATTCGAAATAAGAGTCTTTACGCAAAATAAGTTCTGATGTTCCCATATTCTTTTCAAAGAATCTCAAATTCCTTTTAATTTATCTAGTATACTGAAGAAACTTTTATGTTTTAAAACGGGAAATCCTGGGCTTTGATAATTAGATGTTCTTAGTATATAATAATACATACATATAATATATACGGGCCTTAATAAAAGCGGAAGTGATAATATTAAACCATGTCACCAATGACTAAAGGATGTTGCCATAAAATTGATGAAGTAGGAACATAAAGAATCATAATTGAATTACATTAAATTTATAGTAATCGCTTTAGTCAATAACGAAAGTAAAAATGCCAATAAAAAGCCATGAGCAGACCGAAGAAAACCTTCTCCAAAAATACATATTCATCGAAATGCATAGCAAATGCGTGGAAGAACGCTGCACCAAAAGAATATAAAAAAAAATTGTACTAAATCCCTAAGGATAGTAGCAGAATATTTCCCGGCGGCTAATCTTGTGAATATACAAGTAAATGTCAAATTGGCAAATAAGCGAAAAAAGAAATCGAAAACCTTCATACATGCGGTGGTAGCAAGTGACAAGTCAGCGACAATTGATGATTTCCGTATGCTCACTCAGCAGCTTAGGAAGACTCACGTTAAGACGTTATATAAGTAGAGTTGTCGACATATGAAAAATTATTGCCACTAGCGGGTTATCAGCAATATTATTTCTGCATTTGACAGCTTCTTCCTTTCACTGAACTTTTCTCGACTATACTATACATGTATAAGCATTTTTATAGTTTAAGTGCTTCTGCAGTGCAATTTTATACGGAAATATTGAAACACATTGTTCGGAGCAGCTCCTTTCACTATGGAACTACCAATAATGGTTAGCATTAATCTTAAGTTATTATTTATACTTAAGTTAACTAAATTAATACGTATACATATATTCCACTAACTGTGGTGAGAAAACATTGTAAATATTAAATATTTTATATTAATTGTTATCTGGTCACTCTAATTGTGCATATCCACCACACATTACTCGTTATTCTAATTCCTCATTTCCCTTTATCCTTTAATATGTTTATACATACATACATGTTAGAACAATTAAGCTTAGCTTTGCCTAAGCCTAGCATCTTAGTTGTAGTTCGCTTTTTACATTCGATACCTGCACACGCATTACTTTCTTGTTCGGTTCTTATTTTCGCTACCTGCAGATGCAAGGCATTTCACCTAATAAACCACCAGCCACGTAACTTTCTACTCGTTGTATTATATATATTTATATTAATAAATATTTTGTAAATATATATCGTCGTTGTTTTATATCGCGATTCGAAGCTATCAAAAAAGCTTGGTAGCTCAACACACATCATGCAAATATCTTGCTCTGTTCAGATCAAAAAGTCCTTGTTAAATTAACACTTATTATTTCTGCAAATATTACATAAATATAATAAATTTGGCAAACGCTTCAATTTTAAGAATTTATGTATAAATATACTATATTTTCCCTCAAAAAGTTTTCAAAAGTTTCCAATTTAAGTGATGTAAAGTTGAAATCGTAAAGACATTGCCAAGCTCTAACAAATGATGCAAACTTGTTTATTGCAAAAGAGACAGTGGAGTTTTGACAAACAACGGTGGTTACAAACATACTCGTTTAAGAATATAAAGTGTCCTCATTTGTGGAGAATTATAAAGAGAGAACAATTATTCAAAACATATAGCGCGAGTGAGATGAGAGAGTAAGAGCTTTGCCACTGAATGCACATTTTTCTTTGCAAATTTTCTCTTATTACAAATTACCAATCATTTATTTACCTGCTGTTTTCTTTGTTATGTGCTTCCGCGGTACAATTTTTTCTAAATTTTGTATAAGGTATGAAGACCATCCAAGCACATAAGTAAGTATATCTCATCACTCTTCTGTATCGCAACTTCCTTTCTTAAGGCAATATTATATAATGTCATTCCACGTTATTTTATTGCTGGAGTATTTTATTTAAGGGTATTATTTATGAGTTATGGAAATTGAAAACGATAACTTATTTCAAGAGGCTATCCAATGGTATTCAAAGTAAGCGGAAGAAAAAATTGCTCATATCTTCTTATGGTAATTATATGAATTGGTAAACCAGCTTACTTTTACAACTAATTATGTATAATTGTTATGTTTTTCTTTTCTTTATTCACGTCATTTTCAGAGTTAAAGCAAATTTGAAAGGATTGTTTAGAATACTTGAAGAATATTTTTTTTTGTTCATATAACTAAAGAAACTTGTTGACTATACAAAGTAAAGTTTGAGTGGCTTTTCACTTTAATCAGAAAATCTGATCCATCATGCATCAGCAGAAGAAACTTTAAGGTAATTGTATGTATTGTGATATGACCTAGCACTATGTGATGTAATAAGGTGTGATGTGACTTTTAATCACACAACATGATATGATGTGATATAACGCGATATGATATGATATGACGAGATGTCAATAATGTGATATTACATTGTGATGTGATAAGATTTCAACTTTTAGTTAGGCTTTATGTGACTTTCAAATTTTGTGTGATGTGACTCTAAGTCACGCGTTGTTGTTTAATTCATGTGATATGAAAGGAAATCATAAGGTGTGATATAATGTGTAATCATATAATGCAGAAAATATTTTTTGTAGATTATTCATTTACTCCGACTGTACTTTTGTAAAAAATTAATTTCGTGTACGTTTTAAAACTAAAAATATTTGTAGAATATTTCTTGCTTGCATCAATTTAGCCCAGAGATATATTTTAATTTTTAATAGCTCACTCTCTTTACTATACGTATATCTTTTACTGCGTGTTTTCCTGTAAAGAGAAACCAATTTTCTAACACAAAGACTAACTAAGCCAAACAAAATACTTCCGGCAATCACCTTATAATTGCTTGGCTGAGACTACATGCATAGCAACATGAGAGCTGTTGTGCGCCTGTGTACCTTATAAGCATGTTAAACATACAAAAGTGCAAACACTGTAGCCATAACAAAAACAAAACCTGTTTATTTTATACGTGATGCTACTACTAGCCCGAGGAAATATCTTTGTATTGGAGTCTTATCACACTTTAAAATCACGCTCTTGTTCAGAATCAACCCAAATCCTTACATACACATATACAGTACTTGTCCAATAAATTACGAACGAGAGCAAAAAAACAAATATATATATATATATATATATGGCGACAAAATATTGAATATTATTCAATACAAAAATATAATAATTTAAGTTTAATGTATATAGCTTATAAAAAATAATTTTTTTCTAAAATTAGCCAAATATTTATGTTTTTATTAATGATTAAAGTTAGAACTATTTTTTACTTCGTTCGTAATTTATTGGACAAGTACTGTACTAAGTTTAACCAAATATTTGCTTAAGTTTGCCATAACATGTCTCCTTCACCCATATTTGCTTCATTGTGAACTCTTCAAGCACGTCTTTTCCGCACTTATATTCAGATTTTATTTTAAACATATTACAGATGAGCATATACACATGTATTTTGGTATAGATTTGATTTGCAGTTTTTGAGATACTTTTTAGTTACTTGCAAGTTTTAAAAAGGTGTATCAGTTGAAGATTCCTAGCTGCAAACTGGGCTACGCACACTAAGTACACACAAATCTTGCTTTAGTTGAATGATACTTGAAGTGGCTGCAAATTACTCAAGCAATATTAAAACTGAAGACGATGAAAGGAGTGATGCATATAAGCAATTCTTTATATTGAACATTGAAATACGCCACAAATTCAAATTCCATTGTTAATGTAATGAAAGGAAAATATAGCGAGTTAATTTGTATACAAAAGAGAAGGAGTATATTTTATTCTCTAACCTTTTCTCAAATGGAATGTAGTTCTATGTGAAAAGGAGCAAATAGATGGCTTAGTTAAAGAAAATATTTTTCCAGTAATAGGATTATGGGCTTAGTGGCACTTGGGTGTAAGCACTGCAATAAAAGGATTAAAGAGCATATTTGCTTTTCATTTCAAGAATACAATTTCTATAAGCTTATGTGAGATTTATGCATTTTTAAGTTCTATAAATTTGTAAGAGTACATATACGGCTTACATCGGTTTAAGTAAAGAGGCTTTAATTAAAAAATAAATTTTGATTTTAAGAAACCTCTTCACGCAGCAAGGTACAAGGGAATGAAAAAGAGTAGGTCAAGGTCAATTCATAATCAAAACCGAAATCGGATTTTTAAATATATGGTACAAGAGAAGATTTTTTTTGCTTTCTTTGTGCAGCGACTTATGGACTTACTTTTATATATGAACATCGAGAGGCAGATATGTATGCGAGTTTCCTGTCAGCCGAGGAAAAGAAAAGGGCGAACACGCAAAAGCCAACTTTTACACTGTAATAAAAATTCTGTGAAAAGAAAAGGAACGAATATATGTCCACAACCAGTACATTGCCATTGCAACTTTTGCAGATTTATACATTTTCATTTCGTTTTTATGTATTTTTCCAATCCCTTTCCGCTTAATTAAAAATTTGGGCACCATAAATTTAACCACGATTCCAGCCTTGTCTTAATGGCTCGGAAGTAAAAGGTTCAATACCCTAGATACCCCTGTTAGAAATTATCGGATTTTTCTGGAAATAGCTTGATATGTGAAGACCACAGCTTAAACTTCAGATTAAGGTGTGAACTAATTTGACCTTATATGGAGCGGTTATACAAGCTGGCGAAAATCAAACATAAAGGGTGATTTTTTAAGAGCTTGATAACTTTTTTTAAAAAAAAAACGCATAAAATTTGCAAAATCTCATCGGTTCTTTATTTGAAACGTTAGATTGGTTCATGACATTTGCTTTTTGAAGATAATTTCATTTAAATGTTAACCGCGGCTGCGTCTTAGGTGGTCCATTCGGAAAGTCCAATTTTGGGCAACTTTTTCGAGCATTTCGGCCGGAATAGCCCGAATTTCTTCGGAAATGTTGTCTTCCAAAGCTGGAATAGTTGCTGGCTTATTTCTGTAGACTTTAGACTTGACGTAGCCCCACAAAAAATAGTCTAAAGGCGTTAAATCGCATGATCTTGGTGGCCAACTTACGGGTCCATTTCTTGAGATGAATTGTTGTCCGAAGTTTTCCCTCAAAATGGCCATAGAATCGCGAGCTGTGTGGCATGTAGCGCCATCTTGTTGAAACCACATGTCAACCAAGTTCAGTTCTTCCATTTTTGGCAACAAAAAGTTTGTTAGCATCGAACGATAGCGATCGCCATTCACCGTAACGTTGCGTCCAACAGCATCTTTGAAAAAATACGGTCCAATGATTCCACCAGCGTACAAACCACACCAAACAGTGCATTTTTCGGGATGCATGGGCAGTTCTTGAACGGCTTCTGGTTGCTCTTCACCCCAAATGCGGCAATTTTGCTTATTTACGTAGCCATTCAACCAGAAATGAGCCTCATCGCTGAACAAAATTTGTCGATAAAACACATTTCGAACCGAACACTGATTTTGGTAATAAAATTCAATGATTTGCAAGCGTTGCTCGTTAGTAAGTCTATTCATGATGAAATGTCAAAGCATACTGAGCATCTTTCTCTTTGACACCATGTCTGAAATCCCACGTGATCTGTCAAATACTAATGCATGAAAATCCTAACCTCAAAAAAATCACCCGTTATTATGACGTATCATACTCCATAATCCAAACTGAAGTAATATTCTCAAAGTCTCGCTAACGCATGGAACATTTTTGCAGTTTCTTCTGCTGGAGCAACTCAATTTGAGTAAAATACTGGCAACTACAAAGGAAATAACGTCGGTCGTCCGCTTATGGCGACAACGTACCCCGGCAGATAGATATTTCGCCGAGAAAACTTCAGTTGTAAAAATTCTGCAGATTGGCAAATATTTCTTTTACTATTTGCAATATTGACACTCATATTAACAAGGTTAGATGCCACGACTTCTTCTACGACTAAACTTGAGAATTCGGTCCACTTTATTTTTCCTTCCCTCGACATATTTATTTGAACGTATCCTTATGCATTTCAATAAACTGAGGATTTTTGTGTGCGGGTCATTTGATGATAAACTCCGTTATGATTTTTTATGCTCATGCTTCATCAACTTTATGGTAGTATATTTTGGTCATTGACGAAATCGTTTATAGCATCGCATCCTGCCACTTTGAGGTTACATTGGATATATACTTCTTTTCAATGGCATGAACGTGAATACGTGCTGTTATTATAAAATCATTAATGTCTATATGAAATTAATAAAAATGTAGCAAATAAAATAGTTTGAAAGCTACTCTGCTTAAACTCAATAAATCAATATCTGTATTTACTGGCTTTCCGCATATTTCTATCTTGTAAGATTATTACTACTCAAACGCCAAACCATTTATTATAAAATTTACAGCTGATTTATATGTTTACGAGTATATCAGGAATGAAAATTCCCCTGTGTATAAATATACATATTTACTGAGCTATGTTTCATTCTAGCTCAGCAACCCTTATTGATATGCGCCTTAGCCATATTGTAGTTAATTGCGTTTGAAATACAGGATCAAAATTTATGATATTTACTTCGTAAGCTTTGGATACGGTTAAATATACATATACTCGTATGGTTTAGAAGTTAATTGCTAATAAATATTCGATAAACATTGTGGCTTGCACCTGTGCTCTGAGTGATTATCACAATACTTATGAGCTCTATGCCAATATATCATTGCCGCTTACTAATGTGTACACAATATTCTTAAGGTATTTATACTTTGAAAACTTAGCTTCTATCAACGTGTGAAAATTCCAATATTTACAAATAAATCCTTTCAAAACTTCTACGTTAGGAGTTATGCAAATATACTTGTATATATTTACAAGTATTTCATTGTTTGTTGATTATTTCCATGACGATAGCGAAAACTGCAGCTGACCTCAGGCAATTATACCACAAAGTTTGCTTTTTAGCTTTCAGCAAAACACAATTCCTTTGTTTAGTAAAATTTTTATTATTCTTTATGCTGATACATATATTTTAGCAAATTATTCCGCTTTTATTACCGTTCAAATGCTTCCAAATTTTTAATTGGAAAGTTTTGCTGCAAATTCTTGAAATCGAGACAATGCAAATGAAATCTGCACTGCTGCTCTAAATTAGTATATACACAAAAGCTGAAACACAATGAAAATCACAGCAGAAAAGGGAATTTTGAATAAATGCTGTAAAATAGCTGAGAGTTATATAGTTTTATGAAAACGTCGGTAGCTTCTTAAGTCTCCATGGAAGAGATCATAAGTTAAACAGCAAAATACTAAATTAATCCATATTAATAGATATTGACAAAGAAAATTAAAATGCTACTTAAACCGATAAATAATAAACAAATGAGAGTAATGAGATTTAGGGCGAAGCGAATGCCATGGCGTAATTTTATGTGAGAGAAGAGATCCATATGTATATAAATAGTACAAAAATTAAGAATAAAATAAGTTTTTGTTCTCATACACGCTCGTATGTATAAATTATTCGTGCATAGTTATGTGGATGCCGATTGGCAATGTTCAAAGAAAAACCGAAAAACATAAATTCTCATATGTATGTTAAGGTGTTTGCAAGTGCATACTCAGTCTGGTTGCTGAAACATGAACAACACCATTAAGATATCCGATTTTTTGTACACATTTAGTGATAACTTCGAGTTAAACGGTAAAGTATTTACTCTTACAATAAATTTCCGAGAGGTCTCGACTTGATGAATAGAAAATAACCCCATTGAAGAAGAGTTCCAACATGGTACTTACTGAAATGGAATGTTGTTTTCAATGCATTCCAAATCAGGAACTTGTACATCTGTATATATATCAGTAGCCTCATGTACATATTTTCTGATAAATGAGAGCGTTATTGGGTTATGCAGACTAAATACCACAAATGCAAGCATGACGAAAGCCAGTAGCTAACTTCATTCTACCGGCGACTATCGCTTTGAAATGTGAACAATGTTGAAGCTCACTCATACCTATGAGCTTGTAAGTGGATGTGTCAAATTGACTCATACACTGTGTAACTAAGCCGAAATATCTCTGTATGCACAATGCCAAGTATAGACGCCAGCAACATTTATAATTGACAAGCACGTTGATGGAGAAAAATTAAATCATTGAATGAACGAGTGATTGATGTGGAACACGTGAGCAGACGGACTTTTCATATTGTACTCGTATCAGTATTCCGATCCGACGAGAGTTTTCGGGTAATGGGTAAGTGGAAGTGTTCATTTAATTTCTTCGAAAATTGAATTTGATCAATTTCAATGGCTTATGCGAGTGGTTTAAATGTGCCACAGGCTTTAAGAGGAAAAGACAAAAATGCGTACTCTTGCAAGCAATTACCCAGGTGAAGAACGGTTATGTGGCAAAGACAAGTAAAAATGTAAACCGTAAAACCTTGTGTTGTCACTCTTGCAGTACTAAAAAGTTAAATTGTGCTTCATCTTCCAAAAAACAATTAAATTTATTTCAGCTGTTAGCAGTCATCTTGTTAGAACAGGTGTAACATGTCACTCTTTCTTCTATGACTTTTGTGTATATAATCAACATATGTTCATTAGGGTGAGTCAAAAAAAATCCAATTTATGGTGAGGAGAAAACACTGGAAGGACTTTTAAAAGTATCATAACTTTCGAACTGTTAGGGATAAAATTGGCTTAAAACTTGTCCTAGAGAGAGAAAGTAAAACTCAGTGTATGAAGTTTTAGAGTTTGATTAAAAATATCAGAATTATACCAAAAACCCTCTATTCAAATAAAATAAAATAGTTACAAAAATACTTTTCGTAATCCAGATTTGTGAAGAAAAATTTCCTACATTATTATTTTAATTATTTTTTGCCCGATGTTCCGGTTTTTCTATAAAACCATTGATATGGTGTCATGTTGTGTTTTCGTTAATGCAATTTGGACTTTAACAGCTTTTTTTCGTACCATTGTAAATTTAAACGAATCCATCTACAAATTAACAAATGAACTAAATCAGTGTCGCGTGCAACAAACGTTTGCAATTTTTATTTTTACTGCCTTCGATTGTCTGAAATGTTGTCTGTGTATGAAATTAGCAGTTGCAAAAATTTAAAATTCACATTTATTTTCATTTTCCGCTTTAGTAGCTGCTACGTGTGAATTCTGGCACTAACATTGTCAGCATGTGGGCGGGCGAACCGTAAATCATGCGAAAAGTGACATTTTGTAGCACGACGGAAAAAGATATTTACAATTATAATACATAAGCAGAAGTGAGAAAAAAAATTTGCACGAAAGCATGCGTCATCTATGCGATTATTTTGGAAAGTTTGTGGAGTTTAAATACAAGGTATCCCACGAATCTTGCTACGAAGACCAACTGCAAAATCTTGCCAAGATCAACTTCTTTCAATTGGTTGGTTATGATCGAATCCAAAAGTTGGTTATCATCGATCTATGTGTCACCATTGACAGTAACTGTATCACCAGCTTCATTTCGAAAAAAGTATGAAAGGATGTTCCAGCAGACCAAGAACGACACCAAACTTTGAATTTAGGTCAATGTAATGGTCGTTCGGGAATAATTTGTTGATTTTCTTCACACCAGAATCAACAGTTTTGTTTATACGAATCTACTAAAAGTTTTGTTTGGCCTTATCTTTCCAAGCAATGGTAATTCCTCACACTTCCCAATCTACAGTGCCTCAAAACGAAAGTAAATAACTCTGCTCTCGAAGACAAATGCAGTACCATAAATGCACGAAAAGAAAGCCCAGTTACTTGAGTTTGAATAATAGATTGGAATTATGAAAAAAAATTTTAATGAAGACAGATCTTATTTGACAGTTTATATTAAAGAAATATATGTTTAATCTAATTTAAGGGCTCTTCTAATCTTCATTCCCAATAATACAATCTGAAAAAGCTACTAAATCAGCGATAATTGACGAAAGTTAAGAGCTTGTTCTTCTTATGCTTGCAGAAAGATTTCTTTTGCCGGCAAACTCAAATGTTTTGAAATTAATTAATCACCACTAAATGAAGAAAATAAATGCGTTATCTCTCTCTTCACTCCTCTTAACTTATTCATCACATTTAACTTTCCTTTCCCCCACTTTTATGCGGTTCATTAAATATTTACTTGCGAACAACTGGAAGCTTTTAAATGCGTACACTCAAGTACATAGATATATATTGTAAGCTTACTCATGCCCTAATCAGAAAAGGAGCAAGTTTGTTTCCGAACTAAAATACAAAGGTTTCTCTATGGCGTGAAAATGCTTCATGGTTATGAACCATTGTTATTCAACTAAGAAGGTGCTACAAATTTTCTTTACCTGGGTGCGTGTGAATAAGAAGTAGAAAGCTTTTTAAACAAAATTGGCAAAGTTTTAAAATTATGAGCACGATGCCAAGACTAAGTGCTCCTTTAGAAATACAGTACTCTCCACCTAACTTGATTTCAAAAATCTTAAAATTTATTAATATGTAAAATTTCTCTAATTCATTTGAAATTATTTAGCAGGCGATTAGTGTACTTCTTCCATTTTAGTATTACCCAGTTTTGATATGAAATCTGCATGTAAAAATATCAAACTCCGACTATTAGTTTGAAAAATTGTCGAGTTTGAACACAAGATATCTGACCACAATTGGGTAAATTCTGAGGATTGTAGAGATATCTAATTTTGGGCAACTGTTACTTCTTGGCTGCGCTCAGACGTATGGAAGCAGCTGAGACAGTTTCTTACTTTTGTGTGGGTGGGAGATAGGTGTGAAACCGTAGTATGAATTGAAGAAAATGCTATATCGGTAATATTGAAATTATCTGTGTCGTGGAATGATCTCTGCACCATTTTATAGAGCGTAATTAAACGTGGCTAAAATTTTCCTTTTTAGGTTTATGGATTTCACCAAAATGAGTAAATAATTCAAAAGAAAGGTCTGGATATTAGTAACAAACAATTTTTGAAACTAATAACCTTTTATGTCACCCAAAAAATCTACTACGATATTTCATTTCTATTTTAACTTCACTTAACTAAGTAACAACAAAGTAACTTCAAAATATCATAAGCTCCTTATAATTGAGTAAACAGATCGAATTGAGTTCTTCTTTTAAGAAGATAAAATATGTATATTTTATTTCTTTTTTCAAAACATATTAAAGTTTTATAATAAATGTGTTTTGTTAGCACTTATTAATCTGTCGCATATATCAAAATATGAAAGCTCTGCAATAGTATGAAGACACTAAAACTGTGTACGAAGCACTTCCTGACGAAATAAATTTCCCACAAAAAGCCCTTTCATTGAAATCAATTTTTATGCAAAGTGGATGATAAAAAATTCTATTAATAGAAGCCTTTCAAAGTCATTTATGGCATTAACATTCCGACACAAGGCTTAAGCCGAGTGAAAATCACACATTTTGTGATGCAAAGAACTACCGAAAATTTTAAAATTTAAATAATGCGAAATTGAAGTAGTAAACACAAAATATAAACTCATATATCGTCCCCTCAATATAACAATAGCGTATGTGCTGATACGCCATTATTTTTTTATTGCATATTTAGAATCTCCATCATTGATTCTATGTCTGGTCAAAATTTCGTCAAATTCTACTTCCACAAAGTGGGTCAAAATGTCATTAGAAAAAATGGTGTATAATTTCATGTTCAAAAATTTCCTTCAATAAGTGTATAGACATCTGATTTGACAAAAACTTTAAACTCGATTTTCTCAAAACCCAAAAAAAATTATACGCTATTGTTATATTGAGGGGACGATATGCAGCTAACATCTAAAATTTTCATATTGAAATATGCTTCACGTCAATATTTTAAAAAGTTTAAGTTTTTGCTGTTGTTGGTCGTTCATCGTACTTGTCTTACATATTCAATTGAAAGTCCAACCAGCCGAAGAGTTGACAAATTTTATAACAATAGGCATGTAAGCTTCTACAACACCTGCTTATAAAAGCAACACCTAAATTTTCCAAACTGGTTGTTGTTTTTGCTATGTGATTTATTTTGAATATCCATTGGCGTACTTTTCACACGCTGGTCCAGAGGACAAATAGCTTCAAAATATTGAACATAATTTACACATATTCTTATATATAAGACTGCACAATGTCCATAGAGTGTAGTCCTCGTCATGTGCCCAACATAAAACCCTTTAGTAATTTGCTTACCACACAGCGCTCAGGTGCATGCAAGAAATGTCTAATAAAATATTATTGGCAATTGACTTAGAACCTAAATTCGTAATTATCCTTAGCAAAGTGGCAACCATAAATTCCAAGGCATACAAAGCATGCCACGAGAATGTCGTAAATTGTATGAAACACTTTGCTTTTGTCCTGCAAGTGCAATTAACTTCAATATGGCTCAAGTGATTACCAGCAAAGGATGAAATGGGTATTAACCTGTGAACATGTGCGAACACGGTTTAGTACATGTTAGTAGGCAACTAGAACTATTTTGGTTGCTTTCATAAGTCGGCTGTGAATGTTTCAAACTGTTGAGCAACAGAATAACAATGCTTCTGTTCATTTTGATTTTAATTATTAGTTTGTACCCGTATTGAAAATTTATGCATTCGGTGTGTTAAATGTGCCATATTAAAATTTTTCAGCGATTTTCGAAACGTCAAAATTCATAAAATTCTGAAACTGAACAATGATGAATAAGACCCCTTAAATTGATGAAACGTTGTCATAAAAGGTTCATAACCGAATTTTATTAAACTTATGGTAATCGCATTGGTCAAAAGCGGTAGCGAAACACAAAGTCATGAACATCAAGCAAAATTTATTCTCCAAAAATTGATTTATTTAAATGCGTAAAAATTCTCAAAGCGCCGATAATAGGAAAATAAATCGTACTGATTGCTCACGGGGATTGGCAGAAGATGTCTCGATGGTTAAACATGTGAATATATACTTATGGTATGTCAGTCTGACAAATTAAGCAAAAAATGTACTTGGCAACTTTCAGACATTCTGTGATATCATGTAGTGATTTCCGTATGCCAAAGCAGCAGTTAAAGAAGTCGTAACATAAATTCTTATATAGTAGGGTAGGTGACATGGCATTTGGCAGATTCTTCCTACCATTAAACTTTTCCCGAAAATACGCGCATATGCATCTTGCTCTTTTCATATCGAAAAGAAGGTTTCATTCTCATTATATGGAGTAAGGTTATATGAAATATACATTTATCATAGATTTCGCGACCATTTCCATTTTTAAAAATATAAAAATTTATAAAACCCAGATTATGGCAGCCTTCCAAGCGCAGGGTAAATTATAAACTTGCCATATGATATACCATTATAAATATTACAAATTTACAAAAGTTTCTAATGTAAGGAGTGTACATATGGTTCAGTTGACCAAATAGTAGCAACGACGCCAAGGTGCTAAGAAATGATGAAAATTCGTTAGATGTAAACAAGACAAATCAAAATCGTAATTTTACGCTTTTGAGAAATGACGCTAGTTTCAAATAAATAGGAATATGAAGTACATATACCATATAAAGAAATGTTCTTCCACCTTCCAACTATGACATGACTCTGCTTCCATTTATACGGGCACGAATTGCAATGATTATATGATATGTTTATATTACATTAACAATTCATTTGTACCAAACAACCTTTCTTTTCAGATGTTTAGTTACGTATCCGTCATGGAGAACCAACATGAATTCCGAGTCCATATCTTTAAAATCAAGTGAATCACAAGAACATACTTAATATATCTTAATATATAGTACTTAATTTCTAAGCCTTTAGGCAGATATTTATACATATTTTATAAAAGCTACCCAAAAGCAGAGCATTGTTCTATTGAAAACATGTATTACTTTTCATTCTAATTTCCATCGAGTCTTATTTCCTGCAGATTCTTATATACACATAAATAACACATTGGCTTTGATATAATCTTTCATAAGACAGCTTCATTGCATTGTTTCAAAAGGGACTCAATTTTTATTAGATATTTGCGGTTATGCTTCAACAAACAAGAGTTGCCACCGCAAGGGAAATTGAAACGTAATACTTTAATACATTATAACTTGATGCATTTATTCCCATCATTGTCTGGGCATGTGAGTAAGATGATTATGTATATATATTTGCAAATACGTATGTGATGCAAAACAGGTAATATTTATCTATGGCTCAGAATGAAATAGACTCTATGGACATGTTACTGTGAGTTGTAGTATACAGAATACCCAGAAGTTGCAATTCAGAGTAGAAGCTGGCCGATATGTGTAGGCAAATATGGTCATCAACGTGTGGGTAACTAAGTGCAAGGCAAAATTCAACCACTGAGTACGTGCTAAGTAACCAACATCATACGCACCATGCTTTGCTTGTGCTTTCCATATGGGTCAATATTATTTTGTAACTTACCATCCTGCTTAGTATGATCAATACCATTTACACATTTAATGGACCATTGAGTTTTATGTAGCAAGTAGAATTGCACAACATTAACCATTGCTCTGAGAAGTTGCTTTGCTATCATTTTGAAATAATATTTAGATTGCTTTTCATATCATGGCTGAATACTTTGCTTGCCATTAATATATGTTCGACAATGGAACACGCAGCCGATTTGCAAGTAGTTGGATATGGCAGACGTTATAAAAGTAAATGAGGTGCTAGGGATGGCCTACAAGTAGTAACAAAGGACTGGTAAGGAGGGGTATTAATGACAACAATTTGCAGCATCAAATAAACTGAATCGTCATACAGTATACTTTTTTTGAAAAGGGTATATCAAGTTTGCCGAGAAATTTGTAATACCCAGAAGGAAAAGTCGGAGGCTCCATAAAATTATATTTAAAACATCAGCATGACGAGCCGAGCCGATTTAGCCATATCCATTTGTCTGTCCGACTGTCTACATATACGCGTAAGTCTTTCTGCTTATGAAGCATCAATCTGAAATTAAACACATATTTTTTTCTACACAAAAAGTATCTCAGTTGTCCGAACTGCCAATGTCAGACCCCTTTATCATACAGCTGTCACACATACTGAACGATCAGAATAAAGTGCTTGTATGTAAAACTTTTTTCATTTTACAACATATCTTTAAGAAATTGTGCAAGGATTATTGATTATGACAAAAAATTGTTCAGATCGGATCGCTATAGAATATAGTTGTCATTCAAAATGAATAATCAGAATCAAGTTATTGTGAAATTTTTTTTTATATTAGTATTTCTGAAAGATTTTATGTATATATGTTAGATGCAGACGAAGTTAGCGTTTTTTTATTGTTTAATATTTTCGATACCTTAAAACATGATTTTACGCAAAGTTCCAATACCTCTTGGCGGACCGTGGCAAGCGAAAGCCATCCTCATTGCTATTGATGAAATGTGCTGATAAAAAAATTCAAGCTTCCCTTCCAACATTTCACTGCCTCGCATCAATCTGCGGCAGTTAATCACTGAAACTACTAAGCAGCAGTGTGGCCGAAATCTTTAGTGTCTCTATCAATTTGAAGTGTATTTGGTGATGGTAAAAGCGACATATTTCTACATAAACCGTAGCACACAACAGTTTAAGTCTGTCGTTAACAGCAAGCTGCAGTGAAAGCAAATGCTTTTTATATATTTTGGAAGATTTCAATTTAAAGCAGCTACACTAAACAGAAATATTTGTTTTGCAATTCATTTGAAGACAAGTAAAAAGTTCCATCACACCACAAATGCACATCTGAATGCACCTTTTGCGGTAGATCACGTTCTCATTGGCATCGTCATACCTGGTGCCACCTTGTCGCCTTGGCCTTTCAACCCCATCAGCATAAAGAGCATAGTTTCAGCCATCGAATTGCGTTTGACACACGACTGCGCAGCGTGTTGTAAAGGTTATTTAAGAGGCTTCCATGTGGACTGTAGTAGAGAGGTGGTGAAAGGGGGAGGTGATAACGTGACTGGATTCGCACGAACGCATTGCGAAAGTATCGGCTCTGCAATTGCGAAGCTCTCAACTTGCACAGCAAACAAATTGCGGCGGTCTGAAAGCGCAAACTAAAAGGAAATTCGCGAAGCCTCATAAAAGGCTGAGATTTTATTTTTACTCGCCACCGCGTTTTTATTTCGGTGCTGGCTTTTAACTCTTTTTATTACACCTCAGCACGGCCGTGACATTTCAATACTTTTTGGCTTCATTACCAGCAGGATGTAAGTGGCGATAGCGATGCACAAGCTGTTGCTGACATTGCGTTGCTGCCGGCACAGATTGCGAAGGTATCGGTCGCTTTGGGGCTACACTTAATATTGGTGCTTATTGTGTACATTTAAAAATATGTATGCAAATCGCCGTACCTGCAGTCACTCAGTCTCCTTAATTCAATAAAATGTACTCAGTAGATTTAGTATCATGTCGAGCCCTTGCTAGTTTGGCGCGAAATTTAAGTGAACCCAAAATACCTCTATGACTCGGATTGAGAAACTCAATGTGTACATCAGCAAACTAATAAAGGAAAAAAATTAAAGAATTCACTTGTAATATTTATCAAATCGTATGTTTTCATCTTGTAACGATTCTCTCCTTTTCCACCGTGAATAGAGTCAAATTTTGTAAATCTTGGCTTTCATATATTCACATATTCAGAATGGTTTCTAATCTGTTTATAAGCAAATAAAGCATCGAAGTCTAATTCTTGGTGCCGACTTGTTTTTTATGTCATGAATCAACATACTTACAAATGTTTGGCAGGAATAAATTAATTGTCTATATGCTTGTTGTTACACAACTCACATGAGACCCATCTATTGATGAAAAGGCGAATCATGGAATTCTAAATAATATAATATTTGCAGCAATTTATAAACATACATATAATAAGCATAGTTAAGGTCCACTTGAACAATATAGACTATATTTTATTGATATTGGGCAAAAATATCTTATTATTATAGTAGTCTGTACCAAGTCCATAGCTTGTCTGAAAAGACCCAAAGATATATCTTCGCAACTCTTTTTTTCTAGCGCAATTTTTCAGTTGTTTCACATTATATTAGGAAGAAAATAAGTTATCTAAATTTTAACTTATCTCAATTTTTAAAACAAATTTGTCGCACTAACGTCACTTCGGCAATCCCACTTTGGAAATGTAAATTTATGTGAAAGTTAAGACAAAGCGCACTTTAAATAAACAAAACTAATAAGCTTATATGTTTACAAATACATATATACTCGTACACAAAGACCTATTTACATATACGTACCAGAAGAACACGTAGATAGCACGTCTGCAGAAGGCTGAATTAATCGTGACACGGTTAAATATATTTGTGCCGCTTTTATTGCTTCATTGTCATTACATTGTCGCAACCACTTCAGCCACCCGCAACTCAACTGGTGGCTGCCTACAGCAAAGCGTGCAAACAAAACAAGCCTTTTATTATGTCTGTTCTCTGCCCTCTAAAACATTCTGTTGTCACACAGCGTGTGAATGTTAGTGTTTTCTGCTATCAAGTGTTAGATGACTCACTCTTCTGACACGATTGTTGTTTAGACAGTTAAAATACCTTTATCTGTGTGTGTACTCCCTTCGTCGAAGGCGTGGAAGACTTATTCTTTCGTCTATGCACTTCGACGTCTCGAGTTGTTTAGTCGCATACTTGTTGGCTCGCATAACTACCGATGCTGTAAATTTTTCTTTTTTACAAGGAGTAAAATTAATTGTACCGTAAAGTACTCCTTTGGAATTTGGTGTATATTTGCTTTGACGGGAGCCAGCTAAATCATAAAAGCTGTAAATGATGCTAATATTCATCAAAGGGAGCATTCATTTGATGGTATAGCTGAAAAATCTAAATTAGTAACATATGAGACGTATGTTCGAAAAAACTGTTTTATTAGGAAACCTCGTTATTGCAGAATTGATTGATGCTTTTACGATGTGCCTTTAGTTAAGCTATTATTTAAAAATGTTGGAAAAAGAACTTCTTAAAAGTATAAATTACAGCGATAAAAAAAGTAATACTGGACCTTATAAGCCATAACTTTATTGTACTTTATACGCAGTGTACATTTGCCTTGCGACAGAATAATAAAGCAGAAATGTACGTGTGAAGTCAGCTTACAAAATGCCGACACTGGCCTAAATTCCATTAAGAAAAAGATTACTATGCTTGGCAAAGATCTTAGCTGTAATTGTTAAAACAATGCTTCATGGTCGATTAACCGCGTAAAGCATTGACCAGTAAGCAAGAAAAAGAGCTAAAAAAAAAATAAATGAAATGTAACCCACATTTCAACACACTTACTCAATGGGCCAGAACCTCATTTCCCATATTATCGTATCTGTCTCTTTCAACAGCTTTGCAAGAAGGACTATTTATTTTAGTGTCCGTGTACTTTAAGGCATTCAGGTCGACTGCTTTTGCTAAAATAAATAGAGACTGTTGTACAAATAAAATAAATGGAACTCAACTGGCGCGTAAGTACTTAGAACAACAGAATAACGCATTATGTACCGATGTCAAAGCCGAATTGGCACACACTTATGTACTAATTGAAAATCAATTCAAGGCGAAAGCATTAACCCTCTCCTTCATTTGTTCAGCACTTATCATGTGTGTATCGGAAATAGTATGCTTCAAACGAACCTTGAACAAACCACAAAGCATTGAAGACCCTTCTTCAAATGTTTACTTTTGTTTTTGTACGAGTATGTGTAATGCAGACCTTCAAGCCGTAACTTTAATAGCAGTTGCGTGTTTGGCACTAAAGCGTCTGCAATAAAGGGTGCTTTGTGTTCTTTAGGTAGAATTGATTCGTCAACATTCGGGTAAGGTTATAATAGAAACAATTTTAATGCACGCTGCTCAAGATATTTTCCATGAATATTTGTCTGAGACTTTCAAAGATTGCCTTGTACTTTCCACGTCTACTTTGTTTTCACAGTTGCTCTACATGGCAGTCCTTGCAGCTACATATAGGCATGTGGAACAACTCTTTAAAATGAAAGTTTATGACTGCAGATTTGCTAGCCACATTGCCTCACATCGTTACCCGGCTGCCGTTCGAAATTTTGTTGCACTCATTTTTCAACGTTAGACGGTTGGTTGGTTGAATAAAGCGCTCATGCAGCAATGCCAGTGACACTCAGTGGTCATCCATGTCGGAGAACTCTCAAGTTAACTTGACCCAACTCAGAGTGGCATCTACTTGACGCATCCGCTTTCTTGCAGCTTCACCAAGCTCTTAGCCTCTTAGCTCTCATTCACACTTACTTTGGATGGCTCTTCACACTATAATATACAGAGATAGGCTACAAGACATGTGGCAACAAAAAAAGAATGAATGCAAAGGCAGGCAGAGTGGACTACAAATTTGTCAAGGAGCGGCAACAACAAATCACATGCAGCTAAATAAAATCTGCGACATGCTGTTCACTCGATATTCTCCTTACACTTTTCTTACATGGTCACTTCCAGCGAGTACCGCACTCATTCAATTGCAGTGACTGTTTAAGGCCTCGTTACAAATTTTTATACTCTCGCAACAAAGTTGCTAAAGAGAGTATTATAGTTTTGTTCACATAACGGTTGTTTGTAAGTTATACCAAAGTGATCAGGGTGACGAGTAGAGTTGAAATCCGGATGTCTGTCTGTCCGTCCGTCCGTCCGTCCGTCTGTCCGTCCGTCCGTGCAAGCTGTAACTTGAGTAAAAATTGAGATATCATGATGAAACTTGGTACACGTATTTCTTGGCTCCATAAGAAGGTTAAGTTCGAAGATGGGCAAAATCGGCCCACTGCCACGCCCACAAAATGGCGGAAACCGAAAACATATAAAGTGTCATAACTAAGCCATAAATAAAGATATTAAAGTGAAATTTGGCACAAAGGATCACATTAGGGAGGAGCATATTTGGACGTAATCTTTTTGGAAAAGTGGGCGTGGCCCCGCCCCCTATTAAGTTTTTTGTACATATCTCGGAAACTACTATAGCTATGTCAACTAAACTCTACAGAGTCGTTTCCTTCCGGCATTTCCATATACAGTTCAAAAATGGAAGAAATCGGATAATAACCACGCCCACCTCCCATACAAAGGTTATGTTGAAAATCACTAAAAGTGCGTTAACCGACTAACAAAAAACGTCAGAAACACTAAATTTTACGGAAGGAATGGCAAAAGGAAGCTACACCCAGGCTTTTAATAAAAATTGAAAATGGGTGTGGCGTCGCCCACTTATGGACCAAAAACCATATCTCAGGAAGTAATCGACCGATTTCAATGAAATTCGGTATATAATATTTTCTTAGCACCCTGATGACATGTACGAAATATGGGTGAAATCGGGTTACAACCACGCCTTCTTCCAATATAACGCTATTTTGAATTCCATCTAATGCCTTCTCTGTATAATACAATATATACATTAGGAACCAAAATAAAAAAAAATATGTAAATGACGGATAATGAAATCTCGATTATCACTTTATCATGCGAGAGTATAAAATGTTCGGTGACACCCGAACTTAGCCCTTCCTTACTTGTTATCATTAATTCTTTACTCTTCAAGTGAAAAATTCACGGTAATTACCCTTTTTCTGTCGTAGGTTTGAAGAGAAGGAAGAATTAAGTGTCCATCAAAATTTTCCATTTAATCATACTACTTTTTTGGTTTAGATATATTAGTTTTGTCTCTGGAAATTAAATAGAAGAGGTTAAAGAACTTTTCATCAAGCTTTTGATTAGTTGATAATTAATTCGTTGAAGAGTATTTAACAATGAAAAGGGTCTAATAAATATGATGAGTATTTGTATTGGCTTGAAAAGAATAAATTAAGTAAGCTTTTTTTAAAGAAGGGCAATAACGATTTTTTCGTAATCTTAATATTTTAAAAGATATTAACAATTAATGTTTGATTATTTTATATTATGAATCCATGAAAAGTAATACTTTTTTCAGTTGTTGGAAGCGAGATACAAATATTTGTATCTGATAATAAGAAAAAATTAAAAAATCTTTAGGCGATGGACCCAAGTACAATTAAGAGATCAACAGATACAACTACAATTACATTATTAAGCTTTACTGATCAACGGCATTAGTAGCCAGATTATACGTACATACGTCCCAAAATCAATATGTACATATTAGACATGCATCGCTATAAGGACTAAATGATGACCAACAGCATAGCCATGACGTGGCATTTACTCACCCACTAACGAACTACGGTGTCACTTCGGCCGATGCCGTAATTATCCAAACACAACAACATTGCTTGTAAGAGGGTATATCTACCAGGTAAACCAATGTCATGAACCGCAAAGCGCATGGCGTATTCCTCTTACGTTACTGTTTTGCACATACCATATCCAGATGAAGCTTGCGATGCGGTCACAATTCGATAATATACTAGGCGTCTGTAGCGATAAGATTTTCTTCCAATTTCCATCTTGCAATCTCCATTCCAGCAATTGTTTCCAATTTAAAGCAGTTGATTTAAAATTCTATCAAAATTTTTTCAGGAACATTTTCTGACATAAATATTCAATTAAATGCAAATACGCCTGCCGAGAATTCGCATATTGTCGTTGGTAGTAAGGCCGGCATCAATATTGAGGTTGGAGACGTTCGTGACTAGTTGAACTTTATGTGGATGAAATCTGTGCAAAGCAAATATTGCATAATTAATTGTTCAGACAATTTGTATAAACGGTTTCACCCTTGAACTTGGCATATACAAAGGACAACACTCACTTGAAATTATCGCTCTATCTCCGTCCTCTTAAGTTCACGTGACAAGTCGAAGAACAGTTACGACGCGGTATTAAAAATGTAATGAATACATGGCTTCTTATGACATTATGAAAGTATATTTTTTTTATTTTTAATATTCAATATATTTAAAAAAATAATAAGTTATGCTTATTATGCACCTTTGATCCTTTTAAATGTCCTAAATGTGATCGAAAAAAGAAAACGCAGAAATTATTTTAGCAAATAATATGTAATACTTGACAATTGAAAAATTATTAAATATTATATTGTAATTTCATATAATCCTTATGACTTTTTCCTGTGTTTATTACAGTATCTCTCATTTATTATACTAGCACCAATTTTTCTTTTTGCAACCCTTTCTCGATAGCTATTTAACAAGCCAATAGTAGACTCGGCGGACAACCAACGTCACCATTAATGCAGCATCTGTCAATAAGTAAATCAAATTACCTAAACTCAAATATCTATCACCAAATTTCCACCGCAGCTAGGTGATTATGCGGTGTTCCAGCTCACTACTTACAGTTGCTAATAGCTATGGAACGTTTCATCTGCACCGAACCCGACATTAGTTTCTCTCAATATCTGCTCTTTCTGTTTCCTCTCCCGCTGGTCCAGTACTTGCAACACTATGCCAAGCAGCAAACACTCCAATGCGAATAATTATCGTTCAAACTGCTCCCGGAATACCGCCAAATTTAAATTCGCGGTTGCCGGCATCCAAGTCATTGCCATTGACATATTGTATTTGCTACCGATGGAGGGCACATCTCCAACTTTCGAATTTAGGGTTTGGTGTTCACCTAACCGGTATTTGTTTAGCTAGTGCCGTTCACCATTTGAAAGCGCGTATTGACATTTTTGCGTTTCGTCATCGCTTGTGATTCTTTTGCTATCAAGTTTATTGCAGTTTTGGGTGCGTTCATTGCCGTTGTTATTGTCGAGTTGTCGGCTACAATATCCAACAGTGTAGGGACAATGAGTTTTGTCGTCGAACAGGACGTTGAGCGAGCCACCGACGCAGATACGTCAATTGATTGTGCTATGTTGGTGTTGGCACAGTCGACATCTGCTTCCGCTTGTATTTCAGCTTCCGGCTATGTTACATTGCTGTCGCGGGAAAGCAGCAGCTTTAATAACAACTGCAGACGCATCCTTTGGCATACCTTTTGCGCCTTTTTGGTCGTCTGCCCATTCATTTGATTTACACATTCCTGTTTGAAAATAGTTTATTTTAGTTTTGTTGCAATGCAACCTAAAATATCATTCGGCTTATTGTTCACAGCGCATAAACATCTTTATTAAAGCTCTATAAACTTAATTGAAATATTTTTTATTTCAAAATCCAGTATAAAAATAAACCCCTCCTCAATTAGAAATATGAGAAGGTAGAAATAAATTCGAAGGTTTTCAAATGAATATGTTTACAAATTGGACAATAACTGGAGCACTAACCACTATTAAATTAAATTCCATAACTCGGTAACCACTAAAACAATTTTATTAAATATGCTACAACTTTCCTTTAATATTCTTATGTTACTTATCGCAATAAGACCACTACTTCCCAAACGAAATGTTTGCCCATTTATCGCCTTGTTCCAAAAATCATAAACAACAAAAGTTGTATTGATATTAAACATGCAGCACCTGCAAATGCAAATATACATACAACAACGTAGACTACCTATGTTGCCAACAGACTGCTTCCCAATTGCCGTTGACTGATGCCAACGGGAGAATGCGACGAAACAGTTGGCAAAGTAAGCGAATGTGCTCATGTAATTTCATTTTCTGTTGCCAACACAAGCAAGCAATTAAGTATGAAACACGTGACATCTGGCACAATTGTTGAAGTCGTTGTTGCAAAAGTTTGTTGATGGAAAAAGAGAGCGATTGCCAACTTTATTTAAGTGATAGTATTGCCAAGACAAACGTTCGTCATTGCCCAAATATACAAAATATATATAAATATAAACACTTCTAATTGTATAGTGGTTCGCCAACCTTTGAGAAAACACATATTGAAGCAACTCAAACAGCACATTTGTATGTCACACCGAGGCATCACAAACAGTGAATATGATACTTTCCAAAGCCACCGGCATTTGAGTATCTTGCTAACAACATTTCCGTAGAAAAGAGTCCTTTGGATTCGCCGTGTAAATTCTAGAATGACATCCTGCTCCCATCCTTCGCTCCCCCATAAATCATCACATCAAACCTTTTCGTGCCCTCTCAGTCAGTCCAATTCGCTCCGATTCAACAGATGAAACTATTTGGTGTCGAGCTATCAAGATGATGCGATTGAAAAGCAAAAGTGCTAAGGTGACACCACGTAAATTGATGTCAAAGAGAACGTGATTTACTCTAAGTGAACTATTCAAGTAAGCATTTGTGGTGTGACAGCTCATTTTATTACTGCAGTTGTTAGCAGCATTTGTGCTTTTACCATATTGCCTCTTTCTTTTAATATAGCTCTCTTTGGTGTATGCTACAGTCTGCATCTCGAATATAGACATGCAAATTATCAACCTACACCACTTTAGCTACAATTTGAAATATAGTATCTTTTTTTGGCGGAGGATTAAGTTATTTTTTAGTTATGAGCAGAGACCAGATACCGATCCAATTCAACCATGAATAACTTTAATCATTTATTTCCATTCGCGACTTTTACATGAACCTTTCAAAAATTGAAATGGCGTATAATTTCTCAATATTTGAAAGTCCTCACCCTATATAAGGCTCCCGCTTGAAACGCATACGTAAACGACTTGAGAGTGAATAAGAGGATAAATCATCTAAGTGTTTATTAAGATTTTTTATTGATGGCAGCGACCAAATAGCAACTGCTGACACCAACCCTCCAATTAAACAAGCAAACAACCTCAATAACAAAGCGGCCACCAACTGTTTTACCGCAGAGCTTGTCGGCAAGCCGCAGAGCATTTGGCGGGAAAGTGGGAAATCGCCGATAGAGCTCATTTGCATAAGGAATTCATTTGCACATTAATGATTTCAATTTTGATTCGGTGATTAATATTTTTTGCTACTTATTGTTTCCACTCGATAGCAAAATATTTTTATCTTCACCTTTTTATCGTTTTGTTCCATTTTTTACTGTTTGGTGTGTATCTTACTTTTCCCGATTTTTTCGGTGTACAAAAATAATGCGTATTCCAATTAAGAAAGCTATCAAATCAATTACTAATTTAAACGCGCATAATAGTCTGCTCAAGTATTGTCGTGCAGTGCTTCTCTTTTTAATTAAAAAGTAACTGCATGTAATAAGCCAACAGTACAGAGCCGTTCGAATAATGCTCGGAAGAGAAGATGCTGTGCGCTGATATGCCATTAAAAGGCAATTATAACAATTACTTTCATTACATGGATCTCGCATTTTTCAACTATCAGTCTCTTCACCTCAATTTACTGGGATATAAGTTCATATATTGCAGTTAAGACCTATGTATATGTTAAACGAGGAAGATAATTGAGGAAATTATCTATATTTATTTTCCTTGTTGCGTTTCTCAAATTTCTCTCTCGTAAATAAGATAAATGACTGAAAATGAAATAATTTAAGTTACCTTTATTTAGTATATAGTATGTAATTTCAAGATGCTCAGATAGCAAACTCGAGTAATAGGATTTGGAAATTTGAAATGTTTTTGGCACAGTATAACTCTCAAGCTATTGAAAGTTTGTTCAAATAGCTTTGTATTAGCAAAGAATTTCCACGGAAGAAAATTAAATATAAAATATAGAAAACTCGTATGGCGACAAAGGAAAAATTTGTTTTCTTCTCATGCTTTTCAATCTGATTATCTGTTTTGTTTTTCCTTTTTACCCAATAAGCAAATATTCCATCTAATTCATATACATAAGTTTATTAGTAACTAACGGGTGATTTTTTTGAGGTTAGGATTTTCATGCATTAGTATTTGACAGATCACGTGGGATTTCAGACATGGTGTCAAAGAGAAAGATGCTCAGTATGCTTTGACATTTCATCATGAATAGACTTACTAACGAGCAACGCTTGCAAATCATTGAATTTTATTACCAAAATCAGTGTTCGGTTCGAAATGTGTTTCGCGCGCGTGTTTTGTTCAGCGATGAGGCTCATTTCTGGTTGAATGGCTACGTAAATAAGCCAAATTGCCGCATTTGGGGTGAAGAGCAACCAGAAGCCGTTCAAGAACTGCCCATGCATCCAGAAAAATGCACTGTTTGGTGTGGTTTGTACGCTGGTGGAATCATTGGACCGTATTTTTTCAAAGATGCTGTTGGACGCAACGTTACGGTGAATGGCGATCGCTATCGTTCGATGCTAACAAACTTTTTGTTGCCAAAAATGGAAGAACTGAACTTGGTTGACATGTGGTTTCAACAAGATGGCGCTACATGCCACACAGCTCGCGATTCTATGGCCATTTTGAGGGAAAACTTCGGACAACAATTCATCTCAAGAAATGGACCCGTAAGTTGGCCACCAAGATCATGCGATTTAACGCCTTTAGACTATTTTTTGTGGGGCTACGTCAAGTCTAAAGTCTACAGAAATAAGCCAGCAACTATTCCAGCTTTGGAAGACAACATTTCCGAAGAAATTCGGGCTATTCCGGCCGAAATGCTCGAAAAAGTTGCCCAAAATTGGACTTTCCGAATGGACCACCTAAGACGCAGCCGCGGTCAACATTTAAATGAGATTATCTTCAAAAAGTAAATGTCATGAACCAATCTAACGTTTCAAATAAAGAACCGATGAGATTTTGCAAATTTTATGCGTTTTTTTTTTTTAAAAAGTTATCAAGCTCTTAAAAAATCACCCTTTATATCAAAGCTCACAAGATAAGCACCTCACTCTTTTAAAATAATGTTGAAGAAAACACACATAAGCATTATAAATAAACTTTTTTGAATGCTGTCGGAAGGTAATATACGTAGTTTAACAAGTTCCTTAATAAACCAAGTTTTGAAAGTGAGAGGAAGTTAATAAAAGCAAATGAAGGGCTTCCTAATTTCTTCCTGCAACTGTGCTGTGAAGGACATATGTAAAATTGTGTGATATATAGGTGGATTTCTAATTCTAATTTATTTCCCTCTGTAATAAGATGTTGCAGAGTGCTTTTGCTGCGGAAGCATTTAAAGTTTTATGAAAATGGGGGGAAACGAAGTTGACTGGCAGTAGGTTGTGAGGAAAAAACTACGTTTGTTAATAAGGCTATGGTGTCTTCAGCTATTTTCAACCTACTTTTATCCCTCCATTACTTGCTGTACCCACATCTAACTTACATTTCCTTACTGGTTGGGCATGCTAAGCGCCCACACACTTTCCTGAAGACCAAAGTAATTGAAAACCAAAATTCAATAATATTCAACAACAAATATTCCTGTTTCAGCCATTGTGAGGTTCAATACACCAAGCTTAAAGCTCTTTAGGGCTCAATATTTCAAAAACCTTTTCGATCTAATTGAGATTGTTTGCCCAAACGATTTTATCGTTGCTTTGCGATAAGTGTTGTCTATAGATAGTTGCACAACAACAAAAACTCCGACAAAATTGTTTATTTTGTATACAATTTCAGTGTCAGCTAACGTAAGTTCAAGGTCGTTATTTATGTGCTACGAAAATTTAATGCGATAACGAATTCCAAAAGGGTACTTAAAATTGCACAGGCGGAAATGGCTGAGTGTAAAGAAACGAAGCTGATTGGGAAATTTAGATTTAAGTTTTTGATAATTTGATATAAAGAAAATTTAAGATAGAGATATGATACCAGAAATCTCGACATACCGGTATGTATTAACCTAAGTAAGAGAAGGATACTTTATTTTCAGAGAACTTTATATTATTTAGACTCTGGACAATATAGTTGATACCTAACTTGTAGATTATGTGAAACTCTATATTTTTTTAAACATTTATAATATCTTATTTAAGGCAAGTATATGAGAATTTCAACACTTGGTTGTCAGGTTGGGGACCGAAGTTCTCTCATTTTTACTTCTTGAATATATTAAAATTTCATCAAAATAAATGTGCATATAAGCATAACGACCACCACTACAGCATACGTATGCAAGTGAGCTTAAAAGGGCTTAGTTGTATACTGCTTTGCCACTGACCTCAGTAGTTGTTACCATTATTGCCAAAATTTGCATATTTCTGCACTTATACTTATCAAATTTAGCGTGAAAACCCAAGAAGTAAATTTAAAATTCTTATTCCAAGCAATTTACTTTAACCCAAGTGAAAAGAGCTGGCATAATTTATTATTCTCTTCATTGTTGTTTCTGCTTCGTTGTGGCTAGCCGCAATTTTCACATTGGTAAAGGATTTATGCTTGGTTGCCAATTATTCAGAGAACAAAAAGAAAAAACAATCACAACAAACTTCACGTATTGTTTTATCTTCATCTACTAACAACATCTCGCAAATTGTTGTTTTTATTGTTGTGTGAAACCGTTTTTACTCATTGAAATCTACATTCACTCTTTCGTTAAAAGCAAAAGGAGGATAAGGAGGTTTTGTACTAATACAGAACGAAGAAGAGTAAAGGAAGGCGACACGTTTATCAAATTCTACCTTAATTTGAACATCCGAATGTTCGGCATCATTACCAGATAATTAATTTCACTTCTTATGACATGAAATAGGCATTTTCTGGTGGGGGGACATTCGAGATAATTCCGAAATAATGGCGGCACATCTGTTTGTGAGTGCGATCCGAAAAACAAACAAAAAAAGATTTAGGAATAAGTTAATTGTGATTTTGAATACTTTCATTGTGTATGCTTTGCGAGTTGATGCGAAGCGAAATGAGACAGTTTCTTATTTATTACTAGATTATCACAGTCTGGTGCGATTTGACGTTACCCATTATGATGTGAGACTGTATGACTTATAGTCATATGATGTGAAGTTAAATTGATGCCACTAAATTTTAAATATATAAAAAAATTACAGAACGGTTTTTACAGTTCTCTTCAAATAAGATACTCAATTTTCTAAAAAACTGGTAAACTTTTTATGAGTGTGACTTTTAAGACGAAGTTAACTAACTAACTAAATACGAGGCTTTCGAAAATCAACGTATAATTGGTGGTTAATAGTGCAGGTAAAATTTCCTTAGAAATGTGCGGCAGGTGTTGCATCATATCACGCATGCTGCCCTTAATTTAAACCCTTTCAATACCTTTTTGATGTCATTATAAAAGAAAACCAAGCTGATACATATCTCATCTTTAGATTTTGTTCTATGCATCTGAGAGCATTGAATAGAGCCCTACAGACGTTCCAAAATACATACATTTGTATAAATAGAAGGATGTGCTCCTAGGAAAGAAATCTTTGTACGTGGACTCAAGTCAAATGAAGTCAAGTATTTTCTGGAAGATATGAAAGGGTTACAAAAGTGATGCCTTCAAAACATGAAATGTTTAAGCTGGTAGAAAGTTGTTCTATAGGATTGATCAGTAATTATTGTGAAAAAAAAACACAACACAACCCGTCATCGAAATGTTATACTTTCAACTGTTATAAAGTAAAATCACAAAAATCAGGGGTAAGCATTTTGCATTAAATACTATAGACCTTCTTCAGATGAATGCATTTATGCTACAAAATTTAATATTTGAATGCCATTTCTTTATTATCAGTCATACTCAAATCAACTAAAAATGACTTGTATAAAAAAAAAAACTAAAGTTAACCAAATATTCAGATTTCTTATTTAGCTATATAATTCTTACTAAATGTTTGAAAATCTTGTATAGAAAGGTTGTACAGCAGATATTTACTCAAAAATTTAGTATTCTAGCTAACGTTGCAAATTTTTGTAATTGCAGATATCGCCACTAACACTTCACCAGCCTTGACAACTATTTGTCACAAAATGCCATCTCAACCAATGTTTGAAATGTTGTTGCTCCACATTTACTACCCGCAGCGTATAGACAGTTTAGTAAAATGTTGCATTAGAAATTGACATAATTTTACTCTCTGCAACCACGCTGTGCTTTGCTGCACTTTACTGCAACAGCTGTTGCCCTTAATAAGTGTGGTTCAAGCAAAGCCACACAATATGTGCAGACATATACATGTTTGTGTTTATATGTCTTCTTCTTTACTGGCGTAGACACCGCTTACGCGATTATAGCCGAGTCAACAACAGCGCGCCAGTCGTTTCTTCTCTTCGCTACGTGGCGCCAATTGGATATTCCAAGCGAAACCAGGTCCTTCTCCACTTGGTCCTTCCAACGGAGTGGAGGTCTTCCTCTTCCTCTGCTTCCCCCGGCGGGTACAGCGTCGAATACTTTCAGAGCTGGAGTGTTTTCGTCCATCCGGACAACATGACCTAGCCAGCGTAGCCGCTGTCTTTTAATTCGCTGAACTATGTCAATGTCGTCGTATATCTCGTACAGCTCATCGTTCCATCGGATGCGGTATTCGCCGTGGCCAACGCGCAAAGGACCATAAATCTTCCGCAGAACTTTTCTCTCGAAAACTCGCAACGTCGACTCATCGGTTGTTGTCATCGTCCAAGCCTCTGCACCATATAGCAGGACGGGAATTATGAGCGACTTATAGAGTTTGGTTTTTGTTCGTCGAGAGAGGACTTTACTTTTCAATTGCCTACTCAGTCCGAAGTAGCACCTGTTGGCAAGAGTAATCCTGCGTTGGATTTCTAGGCTGACATTGTTGGTGGTGTTAATGCTGGTTCCTAAGTAGACGAAATTATCTACAACTTCAAAGTTATGACTGTCAACAGTGACGTGAGTGCCAAGTCGCGAGTGCGACGACTGTTTGTTTGATGACAGGAGATATTTCGTCTTGCCCTCGTTCACTGCCAGACCCATTTGCGTTGCTTCCGTGTTCAGTCTGGAGAAAGCAGAACTAACGGCGCGGGTGTTGAGACCGATGATATCAATATCATCGGCATACGCCAGCAGCTGTACACTCTTATAAAAGATTGTACCTGCTCGATTAAGTTCTGCAGCTCGAACTATTTTCTCCAGCAGCAGATTGAAGAAATCGCACGATAGGGAGTCGCCTTGTCTGAAACCTCGTTTGGTATCGAACGGCTCGGAGAGGTCCTTCCCGATCCTGACGGAGCTTTTGGTCCCGCTCAATGTCAGTTTACACAGCCGTATTAGTTTTGCGGGGATACCAAATTCAGACATTGCGGCATAAAGGCAGCTCCTTTTCGTACTGTCGAAAGCAGCTTTAAAATCGACGAGGAGGTGATGTGTGTCGATTCTCCTTTCACGGGTCTTTTCCAAGATTTGGCGCATGGTGAATATCTGGTCGGTTGTTGATTTACCAGGTCTGAAGCCACACTGATAAGGTCCAATCAGTTTGTTGACGGTGGGCTTTAATCCTTTCACACAATACGCTCGATAGAACCTTATACGCGATATTAAGGAGGCTAATCCCACGGTAGTTGGCGCAGATTGTGGGGTCTCCTTTTTTATGGATTGGGCATAGCACACTTAGATTCCAATCGTTGGGCATGCTTTCGTCCGACCATATTTTACAAAGAAGCTGATGCATGCTCCTTATCAGTTCTTCGCCGCCGTGTTTGAATAGCTCGGCTGGCAATCCATCGGCCCCCGCCGCTTTGTTGTTCTTCAGGCGGGTAATTGCTATTCGAACTTCTTCTTGGTCGGGCAATGGAACGTCTTTTCCATCGTCATCGATTGGGGAATCGGGTTCGTCTTCTCCTGGCGTTGTGTGTTCACTGCCATTCAGCAGGCTGGAGAAGTGTTCCCTCCATAATTTAAGTATGCTCTGGGCATCGGTGACTAGATCACCTTGGGGGGTTCTACATGAGTATGCTCCGGTCTTGAAACCTTCTGTAAGCCGCCGCATCTTTTGTAGAATTTTCGAGCATTACCCCTGTCGGCCAGCTTATCAAGCTCTTCGTACTCACGCATTTCGGCCTCTTTCTTTTTCTGTCTACAAATGCGTCTCGCTTCCCTCTTCAACTCTCGGTATCTATCCCATCCCGCACGTGTTGTGGTCGATCGTAACGTTGCGAGGTAGGCAGCCTGTTTTCTCTCCGCTGCGACACGGCACTCCTCGTCGTACCAGCTGTTCTTTTGCACCTTCCGAAAACCAATGGCTTCGGTTGCAGCTGTACGTAAGGAGTTTGAAATGCCGTCCCACAGTTCCCTTATACCGAGTTGTTGACGAGTGCTCTCAGAGAGCAGGAGTGCAAGCCGAGTAGAAAATCGCTCGGCTGTCTGTTGTGATTGCAGCTTCTCGACGTCGAACCTTCCTTGTGTTTGTTGGCGTGCGTTTTTTGCTGCACAGAGGCGGGTGCGAATCTTAGCTGCAACAAGATAGTGGTCCGAGTCGATGTTAGGACCTCGGAGCGCACGCACATCTAAAACACTGGAGACGTGTCTTCCGTCTATCACAACATGATCGATCTGGTTGGTGGTTTTTCGATCCGGAGACAGCCAGGTAGCTTGATGAATCTTCTTATGCTGGAATCTAGTACTACAGATAACCATATTTCGGGCCCCGGCGAAGTCGATCAGCCTCAACCCATTTGGGGATGTTTCCTCGTGGAGGCTGAATTTACCGACCGTAGTGCCAAAGATACCTTCTTTGCCCACCCTGGCGTTGAAGTCGCCAAGCACGATTTTGACATCGTGGCGAGGGCAGCTCTCATAAGCGAGCTCCAAGCGCTCATAAAAGTCATCTTTGGTCACATCGTCCTTCTCTTCCGTCGGGGCGTGGGCGCAAATCAGCGATATGTTGAAGAACCTCGCTTTGATGCGGATTGTGGCTAGACGTTCATTCACCGGAGTGAATGATAGTACTCGGCGACGGAGTCTCTCTCCCACCACGAATCCAACACCAAACTTGCGCTCCTTTATATGGCCACTGTAGTAAATGCCACAAGGACCTACTCGTCTTTGTCCTTGTCCCGTCCATCGCATTTCTTGGACGGCGGTGATGTCAGCCTTTATTTTCACGAGGACATCAACCAGCTGGGCAGCGGCACCTTCCAATTAATGGACCGGACATTCCAGGTGCATGACCTCAATTCGTAGTTCTTATTTCGTTTTCCATGGTCGTCATCAAAAGGGGGGTCTCTCATCCGAGGCTGGTTGTTGCTATTCGCTGGGGTTGTTTTTTTACGTGGCGGGTCCCAAACCCAGCGCACAACCCTATGTAGGGGATATTTCGCCTTCTCACGTTAGCTCGCCTTCAAACGGATGTTCTTAGGCTACCCAGAGGATACTTGGTCAAAGACCGGAGGTCGTGAGCTGCTTGAGTCATATGTAAAAGAATCGTTTCTGGCCACTCCCAAGTGAATGGCGATCAGAGAACTTTCCTCACTTGCGTGAACTTCTACATATGACTCCATCCTCCTGTACTAAATCCTCCATGTACTAAAGTTATAATGCCATTAGTAACTCCCTATTCTCCATCACCGCAAAGTAAACACTTGACTGCTGTGGGTGCAACAGCCGTCATTGGCCTCCATTAAAGTTCACAAATGACCGAGTGTTGAGAGGTTTGCAACTACCAGCGTGTCGTAAATTTTCCTTCAAATTAAATTTCTCTTATATCGGCAAGTTTAGCATGTATGTATGTAGGTAAGAAAAACCATTTCGTAAAATTAATCATAATTTAAAAGGAGCCAACTTTGCTGCAAATAGTAATAATTCGATAATTATTTTAAAAGATCTTTAAAGCTGATTTGTTACTAATGCTCTAATAATAATCCAGTTTCTAGTTAAACAGAAATTATGGACTTACTTAGCGTGCACTTTCAATAAGCTTAAAACAGATAAGTACCTAACAGTCAGCATCACAAATGCACAAGTGAGTGAAAACTATAAACAATTACCACCTTAAATTGATAACCTAAACCTTATTATGATATAGTAGTAAAAGCCCCAAAGGTTATTGACGTGTTGTAATTGACTTTGTGAGTTAAGAAGAGGCAGTGGGGAATATCGAATAAATGTTTGGTTCGTTTAGTGTGTTTAACGTATTTTCTTGATAAATAAGTTAGAAATCAGTCTCAAATAGGCCATTTAGATTAAACTATTTTCAGTAAGTTTTTATCTTTTTGAAAAAATAATCCCTGAAAAATAATCAAACTCAGTCATTATTATTTTAAAGAAAAACGTCACTAAGCTATGTATTACAAATATCCATTTGAAGAAATACATTGTTTGAATAATTTGTAAGTGTCAATGTGTGCTTTGAATCGCCTTTGCATAACGTATACGTCAGGCAATCTGTCGTATAAAACAAATATTAAGACAACTACACGCTTTATAAACTTGTTCTTAATGTGTCTAAATATTTGATATTTTATTCAAACCTTCGCTCTGTGCAGCAACTGAGTGTGATTTTTGGTAAAACAAATATTATTTTAATTTGCATTGGGAAATATTTGTGATTTTAGGAAAACACTTGCTGGAGATTTTTCATAAATTTATTTATTGAATAAGTAAATTCAAATTGAACACTATTGAATTCAACACTTATATACAAATATAACGTGGCAAATAAGCTTTGTTGAATACAAATAAGTAACCTGACCAGAAATACATTGACTCTTCGAGAGTTTAAAGAATTTTTCAAATACAATCAAATTTAAAGCTTGTTTTTTGTTCTAAATTTATTTAATTCGTCTGGAAAATATTGTGCATGCCATTAGTTTCATAATCCTTACTTATATTTTATTAAATGCTTCCCCGAATTGGCATGGAGGTAAGCCCACATTTTTGTTTAACAAAGAACCAATAACTAACATATCATTTCGTATTCTTGACTTTAAGCTGATTTAAAGTTGAAATGTTGCTTAATTTCGCAAACAACAATATATACATCATAAGAGAAAATATGTATGGTGTTTACAGTAAACTTTCCACTTTAATTATTCATTGCTTTTGGTATTTTACGAGTTTGAATTTCGGGAGTCTTCATATGAGGGAATAACTCATACCTTATGAATTAGCTCTTCCGAAAATGTACTAAATTTTAAGTCATCAACCAGATAACAACTATATTAAGCACAATAACAAAACTAGTCTTTCAGAAAGGCGTTGAAATTTCTACTCAAATAAGCGTCTTATGAAAGCTTTCCCCAATTTGTTTCAATAAAATAAAAAAATTTGCATTTTTCAATTTTCTTGATTTTATTGGCACCTTGATGCTTATGTCTGTTGTTGTTTGCACTGTTATTTAAGTGACACTTCTCCGTGCTAAGCCTTTTAAATTATTAGATAAATATTTTATGTGCCTTTTGTATCACACGACTCACACATCTTTACAAATACTTATTCATTTTTATAGTTACATAACACCTTGTAAAGGGACAAGTTCGCTTATGGAAGCAAAATAACTATTAAATAAGTTACGAGCCTATAATACTACCGATTTTTTAATAAGGATACTGAAAATTTTTAAAGGATTTCTTTCGTTTATTTTGTCAGAAAGAACCATATGTGGCGCCAGCATTAAATTCTTTTTCCCTCCCAAAGTGATAAAATGACGAGCAGGGCTGCTTGGTATGAAGGCTAGTCCTCATGATATATTCTCAATCTTATTGAACAAAAATTCCTGGCCTTTTAAATGCAAAATTTTTAATAACTGTTCAAAGAAATACATTTCGCTCAACAAATATGAACGACGCGTCGCGACGGATAAAAAATATGCTCGAAAAATGTTGTCATGTGCGTTTTCCGTAATCACATATAACATGACAAAGATATATGGAGACAGATATGCAACCATATGATAAAAGAAGAAATATAACTCGACATGAGAAAAAATTGTCTGCAAGTTCACAATTACAGAAATAAATAGTTCCACTAAATTTTTCAAAAGTATTTTTTTCAAAACTCTAAATATTTAGCTACATATATATATTTAACACTTTGGCAAGCGTATGCGTGGTTTGGAGATATACTACAAAAACAAAAACACGTTTTCCCATTGCCTTTTCTACCTGCATAAAACGTTCGTTACTAAGGAGGAAAATTTGCCTACGTATAGGAAACTGAGAGGGAAATTTTTTCTTTTTATCAATATAGCAGACATGTGTGTAACCATTTCATGGCAACTCTAACAGACATCTGTCTGCAGCTCTTGTTTGAATAGCGTATTTTTCGACTGTGTTAAACATACGTATACATACATCTGCTGAAAGCTTTACTCGTTGCCATGTAATATTTCAAAATTGTGTCTGTCGTCTACAGATGCAAATTTAACTGTGAATTGCTTTACTAACATATATGTGTAGGTATGCTCACAGAAGCGCACTTTTAACAGATCTTCATAACTCTTAATTTTATTCAGGAAAATAAAATTTAATGTTTCCTTGGGGACCAGAAATCAGCATGTTGGGCCTTTCAAA